>NC_056744.1:1285259465-1285450907 GCF_019279795.1 Protopterus annectens | reverse complement strand
TCAGACTGACATATGATGCTGCTTTTTCAGTAGATTTTCCATGCGACATGTGTACAACCTAAATGGCTTAGTGGTATGTCCAGTGATCTCAGCAGGGTTCAAGACCTGCAAGCCTTGTTGATGCTGTCAATTAGGACTGCATAAAGCAGTTGTAAATGTGTTTTTGTGACAGTAAGCAGCAGGTAACAGACACGTACAACTCGCAGTACACTTAAAATGCCCTTCTTTGGCAATCCTGGTGATGTCACCCACCTACGAATACACCTCTGGGAGTGCTGTAACCCAGTAATCTCCATGGTGTGTGCTGTAACTGCATAATGCTGTAGTGTGCTAAACTAGTTTGGTATGTGTTCTAATCCCAGACAGGTCAACTGTGTGTCGGCCTGCCTATTAAAGAAACAATGCTTTTAGAGTATGCACACTCTTTACAATTCACATACCCACCTTTGGCAATCCTGCTGATGTCACCCACCTAGAAATATACATCTGGGACTGATGTAACCCAGTATTCTCTGTAGCATGTGCTGTAACTGCGTATTGCTGTAGTGTGATAACTTAGTTAGGTAGGGATTCTATTTCAAGAGAGACAAGCTGTGTGTGTCTGTCTGCCTGAAAAAATAACAATGCCTTTTAGAGTATGCACACTCTTTACAATTCACATAACCACCTTTGGCAATCTTGCTGATGTCACCCACCTAGAAATACACTTCTGGGACTGCTGTAACCCAGTATTCTCCGTAGTGCGTTTTGTAACTGCGTATTGCTGTAGTGTGATAAACTATTTAGGTAGGGGTTCTATTTGAAGAGAGGCCAACTTTGTGTGTGTCTGTCTGCCTGAGAAAGTGATGATGCCTTTTAGAGTATGCATATGCATAATCTAAACTTTGACACTCATACTAACATCACTATAAAAACAGTAAATAATAAAATGGGATCCCTTTACAGAATCAAACCCTTCCTTACTCCTTCAACCAAAATCGCTATAGCTAGAACTCATTTAATCACTACCTTACTCTATGCTTCACCCATATACACCAATCTCTCAAAAAACAACCTAAACAAACTTGCTACTACCTATCACAGCATTGCTAGATTTGCCACAGGATCTCATTTTGGAATACATCACTGTAACAACCTAAAACAACTAGGATGGCTAGAGTTCCATAACCAGATACTATTTCAACAACTCACTATTATCCATAAGAGCTTGTACTACCCCACCTATACTCCTATACTGACTACTCTCATTACCCCCTACAACAATCTTAAGAACCTACGCTCCTCTAATAAGCTACTTATTGCTATCAGCAAATCCAACAACTCAGCTGGAGATTCATTGTTCTCTAACTCTGTAGGGAAACACTGGAACAGGCTTCCCTCTGAACTCCTATCCCTGACCTCCATAAGACTCTTTAAACTAAAAATAAAACAATTTCTCAGTACTCACTGGCTTTGCCCTTGTACTAACCCTGACTAACTGTCTTCTCTTCTATTTCCTATGTCTTCTCTGCTCCTAACATGAGTATATTCTACCTACTTACATCCTATTGCTGTTTCTTATATATCTTGTATTTCACTGTATCACATGATACATTTGTATAATTAATCAACTGTTTATACTTTTTTATCCTGCTTGCAATTGAAAACAACTATTTTGTTTTTATATTTATTGCATTGCATATCACCTCATCATGAGCTAGGTATGCTTGTAATGACAACTGTATCTAATCTGTATGGCTGTAATCTGTTTAGACCCTTTTTAACTACCGTTATAATTCTTTGAATTTGTGATAATTATTACAGTTATATATTGTGTCTGTGTATGGCTGTAACTGTTTAGAGCTATTTTACTACTGTTATACTTCTTTGAACTTGTGATTATTTTTACTGTATAAATTTGTCTGTGTTGGAGCTTTTCTCCCCGGGCCTCTACTGAAAATGGATTTTATTCCAGTTAGACTAGCCCGGTCAACAAATGCAAAATAAATAAAAAATAAATAAAAAAATAAAATAAATAAATAAAAATGCACACTCTTTACAATTCACATAACCACCTTTGGCAATCCTGCTGATGTCACCCACCTAGAAATACACATCTGGGACTTCTGTAACCCAGTAATCTCCGTAGCGTGTGTTGCAATTGCATAATGCTGTAATGTAATAAACTAGTTAGGTAGAGGTTCTATTCCCAGACAAGCCAACTGTGTGCGTGTCTCTGTTTGCGTGAGAAAGAAACAATGCTTTTTAGAGTATTCACACTCTTTACAATTCACATAACCACCTTTGGCAATCCTGCTGTTGTCACCCACCTAGTAATACACCTCTGGGACTGCTGTAACCCAATAATTTCCATAACACATGTTTATTATTTTATTTTATTTATTTTACATTTGTTTACCGGGTTAGTCTGACTGGATACATATCCCTTTTCAGCAGAGACCCGGGGAGAAAAGCTCCACATTTAAAAAGAACAAACAGTACATAGACTAAGATCAGCAACATTCAAAATACAGAGAGATTGAATACAAGTATATTCTATTAAAATCCACAATTACAATGTTGAGTAGATCCCCAGATATTGAGATAGGTTGAGAAGTAAAGAGGTTTGCGCTGTTAAACACAAGGGAGAAGGCTATATATTCATTGACAAGTCAAATCTATGTTTATAGGAGGGGGCAGTCTAAGAGAAGCGAACGTGTATAGAGAATAGGTTTAAAGGAAACTAGTGAGTTTTAGGTGAGGAAGTCCTATAGATAATAAAGAGTGGGTGGTAAGGAGCCATAGGGTTAGTCAGGATTGTCACAAGGGCATAGCCAGTGTGCCTTAAGAAATGACTTGAGACTAGTTTTAAAATGGCTGAGTGAAGTTGTTAGTCTTAGGTTATTGGGAAGGGAATTCCATAGCCTTCCAATAGAATTGGCATAGAGAGCATCACCTCCCGAGTTACTTGATTTCATGGTTTGTACCAGGACACTATTAGAAGATCGGAGGCAGTTAAGGTTGGAGTAAGGAGCCAGGAGTTTGTTCAGAGAGGGTTTTTTTTCTGGTTCCTTAATTATTTTAAATGCTTCCGTAAGTTGGTTGAATTTTAGAAAATTAGGTAACTCTAACCATTCAAGTTTCTTTAGGTTGAGACAGTGATGAGTACGGTAAGGTGACCCAGTCACAAATTTAGCGATGTGGTTATAAGCAACTGAGAGTTTGTTGAGCTCATTTTTATTGAGGAAGGATAGGACCGGGGAGGCATACAGTAGAGTGGAGAGAAGGTGAGTTCACGCTATAGTTAATTTGGTATAAGGAGTTAGAAAGTTCTTAATTCTGTACATAGAACCTAGTTTCTTGTTAACTGTCTTAATAGTTTGAGTAATATGAATGTCAAATTTGAGCTTGTGATCAATAGTAACACCTAGTAGTTTAGTGTTGGTGACAGGTTCAATGATGGTGCCATTAATGGATTGAACATGAAAGATCTTATTATTAGAATGAGGTGGATATTGGCCTGAGGGGATTCTTGAGGTGGGGAAGATTAGAAGTAGCTTAGTTTTTATGGGATTTAGAATGAGTTTCCGTTCCGAAAACCATTTTTCAACTGCCGCGAAACAGTGTTGGGTGGCTATTTGGAGATTATGGAGGGAGACATCAGAACAAATCAAGGAGGAATCATCTGCATATTGAATGCAGGTGTGTGTGGGAGGGGTTATGTTATAACTGCATAATGCTGTAGTGTGATACATTAGTTAGATAGGGGTTCTATTCCATGATATGGTAAGTGTGTGTGCTAGACAGTCAGAGCCTGTGTGGTGATGGCTGTGAGTTTCTAACCACTGGACATGTTAGGGAGTGGATTTTGTAGTTTTCCTATATGGTGTCCGTATTATATGTCACAATGTCCACCTCACGAGAAGTACAGATGTCAGTCAGCCAAGGGACTATGTTGGCAAGCCATACCCCTACATCTGGCAAAAGGCCTAGTGAACAAAGTATGCAACCCTACTTTTACCTGGAATATGTTCTGAACCCATGTGTCATACACAACCACACTTGCTTAGAATATCCCGCTATGTTGCTAATACCCCTGCACATTGATGACAGATAGTAGGCATGGTATGATTGCAGTGGGCTGCAGAGGACATGGCACCCTGTACAGCAATACAATAGGCACATAATTGCGGACAATGTGCCTTCACTATGTTCCCCACTGGATGCCTGCAACATATGTGGTGCCATCAAATGTAACCCACAGAGGCCATAGAATGCCTTACACATGGGCCCTGTATGGACCGATGCCACTGACACCAGGGAATACCTGTATCATGCTATCAATGCAGGTGCAGGGTCAACCTGCTGTCTATAAGCAGGTCCTGCCACACCAGGCCAGTATTGGCATATCTGAAGATAACAGTCTGTGTACACAACATGTGCAAGCCAAACCAGGTACACTTGTACATGTCAATGTACATTATTGTGAGACATGCACATCCCAGGCAATGTCCATGTCAAGGACTATCAAACACAGACATGGCATGCATTGCAAAGCTGTGGCCATACACAATGGTAACCAGGATGTCAGGACAGTTCATACAATACTCATCTGTGTGGGACATTGCAGACACTACACCCCTGTACCACACTGCACACCATTGTTGGGTGGCGTGATGCCAAGGATTACCCCTCACCCAGTCTTGTACAGCCATCTTACACAGCCGACTACTACACACCCATGAAGCAATGCACACATGCATGTCAGTACTGGCACCTTGTGTCTACGTGTGGAGGTATGATACTCCCAACCACAGTCAAACCCAGTCTAACTCCCATTGGCATACTGACTGATGTCAGACATGTTCACATGCCCTAGCCCATAAAACCTCCGGATATCCCCTGTGGTGCATGTAGTACCTGTGCATTACTGCAGTGTGGTAAATTAAGTAGTTAGGAAGTGTATTTGTGAGCCTGGCAAAGTGTGTCAATGTGAGTCCATTAGAGAGTGTGGTTGTGTTGACAATGACATCCATTCATGTGGACAGCCATGTGTGCTACACCTAATGTATGTCTACTATATCTCTGTTGCAGATGTTGCTCACCAGCACACATATATGTTCTTACAGCACACCAACATGTCAGCTTTGTGGCACATGGAGTAACTGCATGCACTTGTAATAGTAATGACTAGTCAGTCAGGGGCTTAAACCCCTGTACTGGTAGGTGCGTGACAGATAATGCTTAGGTTTTAGTCTCCAAGCCCTTCTCTGATGTACTTTGCCTCTGTCTGTCCCTCCCACACACACTCTGGTGGATATGGAATTGTACACCTGCTCAGCAGCAGCTTGTGTTTTGTAAGTGATGGTCATGATCAGGTGATGGCCTCTGCACCTATTGCAGTCCTCCTCTAGTTGATTACATGTGGAACAGCTGTGATGATGTTCCCATAGTCAATTGCATGGAAACACAGTACAATATCTAGGAACATCATGTTGGTGTTTGCCCATGACAGTTGCTGTGAGTGGTACCTGGATCTGGTGTTTGGTAAACGGCATCACAGAAGATATCTGGATGTTCCTCAAACAACATACACAGTGGGAAATAGCCTAAAGACAGGAGGGTGGTGTGCCAGACATGACTACAGCAAGTAAGTGTAGCTATGCTTCATTGAGACTACTGCCAGTTTAACAAGTTGTGTGTGGTAATGGCTATTCTGCATGTTTTAAAACTGAAAAGACAGTGCTGTTTGTGAGGGACCCCCATCTGTAGGGCCATCTGTGGACTGGTCAGTGTGTGGAACCATTTTTTTCCTGTGTTACTCACTGAACACAAATCTGTGAACTGCAGGAGCATAGTGTGAGGATTGGAGTCAGTACATGGTGATAGTGATGAGTTACTGCCATCGCATCCCTGATTGGACATATGTCACATAAAACAGTGGTATGACAGACACTGTCTGGGGTTCTCAGTGGCATGCCAATAATGGGCCACTGTTCATAGATGCAGTCACAAGTATTCTACATGTTGCACAGATGTCATGCAGTATTTATGCATGTGTTGTGCTCCCTCTGCAAATGTATACCATCTGTTGTGTTGGGTTGATGGTCATATCTATGCATGCTGTTATAAGTAATCCTGAATGCTGTTGACTATTACTAAGCCATATCTGTGTTTAAACTGCAACACCATAGGCTGTATGGGTTTGGAGGTCCAGGCAAGACCTCCTGTCACACTTCATCTGGCCATGGCACCGGGCACCAGCACGTCTGGGGCCCAGCCTTGGACCTCCACCTCTGTTGGCTCTGCACCACCTTCTGGTGGAACTGCCACTGAGGATGGGGCTTGTCCCCCCTGGGAGCAGGTCCAGACAGGAACATGTCCGCTGTCATACAGTCCTGGACGTGGTGCGTAGGGGGCTCAATAAGGGTTTTTGAGGCCAGATATGCCAGCTCGAGGGCAGAGTGTCACATTTACAGGGTGAGCCTACCCCTCCTAAGCAGCCCCCAGCACTGCCACCTTTGCAGCTGTTTTGGTGCAGTGGTGGTTGCCCATGGCTGGGGACCACCATCCCACTGTTTACATCTGGGGGCTCATGGGCTTGTGACTGCTGAACACCCCTCCCCGTCCAAGGCGTATCCCCCCACATGTCATATACCGACCCTATATGCTGTCTTGTCTATCATCCTACCCAACCTATCCTCCACGAGCATACCTACTCTCCTTCCCCCACATCCACTCTCACCCTACAGAAACAAAAGGCCAATCTGTTCCTTGAACAACATTTGCCCCATACATAGTTGTCCATTTCACACTCGTGTCCACTGGACACATGTAACCCTTTTAATATGCATCACAACATACTCTAGTTGTCCTTACCTCTGTCTCTCAGGCACACGATCCTGGTATGCACATGACTCCTAAAGGTTCCAGGTACACGTGATGCAGACAACCCCATTGTACACACAACACTACCAGTCCTTCTGTGGTTACCCTATTTACCTTTTTCATGATGATGATGTCGCATACAGCACCTTGCAAGAGTACTGTTCTCACATAATGATTGGACAGGAACTGTTGTGTTAATGTAAATAAAATGCACAGAGTGATGTATTTGGCCAATGTACAAATGTTTCCGTGTATTAATGACACATGTCTGTCTGAGGGAGTCTTGATATTTCATAGGACAGCACCACTACATAATACAGGCATTGCTGGTGTTTCCCTTTTCATTCCTTTGTAATGCTTTGTTGTCACATGGGATGTTCTTGATATATCTATATATATATATATATGTATGTATCTATATCTGGACATAAAAGCACACACATACATCTACATGATGGACTACATTTCCTATACTGTTGAATGACTGTGCTGGATAATATGTTTGTGATAAGATCCAATGTATGTATATCTGCCACAGCTTAGTGGTAAATCACAATAGCTGTGTGTGCAGGGTCCTGGTTTTGAGCCTTGCAGAGGCCATTTATTTTGTTGCTGATCAGAACAAGCACGTTGGATATGGAGTGATTAAGGTACATTAAAGCAGTTGTGAGCGGGTGTGCATGGGTTTGTGCAGAGCTAAGCAATGCTAAACTCCGGTTACAGTTTCTTACACTCAGTTAGCCTCTACATTGCTTCACCAGTGTAATACTTGCATATTGGCGGCCAAACAGGCTTACACCCGCTTGCTCCCACACTTGCAAATGCACTGCATTTGGTGTTTGCATCTGACACTCACACCCCTGGGTGGGAGTGAGGACTACGATATTACCTTATGATGCCTATTACATCAGATTACATGCCTACAGTATCGGGAATGGCTGCCCATTAAGCGAAAGCATGCTGTTCAACTGTACGGAATCTGCGGCCTGCCCAGAGTTTGATTCATATTATTGGTTTGTTCCTCTTACAATCTGCACCTGTCTGGCTAATACACGGGAACTGACACTCTTCAATACAAACAAGTAATTGGGTTTTGGAACCCACATCCTTCAGCTGAGTCATGTTACTGAATACCTAATATTCTATCATCTTTCTAAGGTTGTCAGTGGAATATGTGCTTTCTGTCCCTATCAGACCTCTCATACGATTGGGGAAAATACCAACTGAATCAGGGACACGTCATAACAACATCAGGGGCACTTTTAAATTATTAGTGTTATCAACCTGACACATTGACAGACTCAGAACATATGAATTCATACACATTTTCTGAGGTAAATGATGTTTATAACTCTTAATTGTTGTCATTATTCATTACGTGTAACTCACCACCTTTCCTCCAAAAGTCACTAGTTTTAGGAGGGATTAAGTGGGACAGAGTTAGAAATTGAGTCAAAATCAGGGACGTCTCTGGAAATCAGGGACAGTTCAGAGGTATGGTCCCTATTTGTTCCCCCAATGGTTTATGTCCTGTCCAGTGGATTTGCTCTTAGGGGTTGAGAGATATGAGCGTCAGCTATGCCCATTTCGGAATATTACTTATATCCCCAGGGTGGTCCTAATACAACTGCACCAGTCGACACCTGCATGCCTAGGCCCTTAATTGCATACCCATAGTTCTCCCACCTGCCCCTCCTCTACAGCACTCATCCTTACTGTGGGTGCAGGTGGGGTATAAACACACCACTACACACTGCCCACTCTCCACATGTTGGGACACATGTTGTATGTTGTGTCGACCAATGGGTTATCAGGCTTGCACAACCTACTGGTCCATGTACATCTACAGCCTAGTTTGATGAATTATTACTGGGACTGACTCTGATGATCATTAATTTTTGGATGTCCCACAAGGGACATCGATGTCTATGTTTCAAGATTAGACCTGGCAGGTGTCTCCCACTGGTAGTATCCTGCCGGTGGTCTGGGAAGCAGTGGTATGTTGACTTTTATTGTGTATCTGTATGTCTCACTGGCCTAGCTGAGAGGGGTGTGGGGGTTGATGCTACATGTTACACATTTGTTTATTGGACACCTCACCCCCATATGTACGGCCTGTGAACATGTGTAACTCGTAACTGCTGTATCATACCCTAGCTAACCCTAGCTATATACATGTGTATACTTACAGTCACATATATATATATATATATATATATATATATATATATATATATATATATATACATACAATACTATATAAAGATATATCTGTATATGTATGCATACATGTATATATTTATATATTGCTGTATATATATATATATATATATATATATCTAACAACATATGGGTCTGCATATTTATATATCTATATGTGGGTATGTATATGTATTCTGTCTCTGTGTGTATACATTTGTCCTACGGAGAGGGAGAGGATTATCTCTATGTCGTATGGGTAGATATACACACACATACCTCTACATATATACATCTACATCTGGTTATTCCGTTCCTTGCCATACAGATTACACTTTGCTACAGTGGGACTCGTAGTGGGTGTGGCTGCTCATTGGGCGATGCCTCTGCCCAATGAACACATTTGCTTACATCCCTGAGGCTGTCCATATAGGCCCACATCAGCCAACACCTGCACACCTAGACCCATAAGTAGCTACCCATAGTTCCCCTACCCGCACCTCCTCTACAGCACCCATCCTTACTCTGGGTTCTGGTTGGTTCTGGACACACCATTACATGCTGCTCACTCTCCACTTCATGGGACCCATTTCATACAATTGTCTCGACCCAAGGGTCAATAGATTTTCTCACCCTTGTATTCTGGGTCTGTATACACCCCAGCCAGAATGTTTGGTTTATCTCCTTCTTTTGGTCTTGCCAAATTTTGGGATGTCCTGCAAGGGACACTACTGTATGTGTTCCAAGATTAGAATTCAAG
Organism: Protopterus annectens; assembly: GCF_019279795.1. Taxonomy (NCBI): domain Eukaryota; kingdom Metazoa; phylum Chordata; order Ceratodontiformes; family Protopteridae; genus Protopterus; species Protopterus annectens. The sequence goes on along the minus strand of NC_056744.1, from coordinate 1,285,441,081 downwards.
GTTGCACTGTGTACCCCCCCAGTTGTATCCTGCCTGTGGTCTGGGGAGCAGTGGACTCTTTACATTGTTTATGTGTATGTTTCCCGTGTCCGGCTGGGGGGGTGGAAGGTCATGCTATGTGTTTCATGTTTCTTGCTTGGGCCCTCACTTCCATTGGCATAGCCTGTGAACATATATCATTCTTGTGTGCTGTTTCCCATCATAGCTGTATATCTGTGTATATCTACACACACACACACACACACACACACACACACACACACACACACATATATATATATATATATATATATATATATATATATATATATGTATGTATATATGTACCGTAGCTAGTAGTCAACTGACTCCAAACATTTAGAAAAAAATAAAAGCAATTACCGAAGCCAGTGCAGTTAACCATTTATTGCAATCCAAAATACTTCAACAGAACCAAATCCAAAGGACTCAGCATTCAAATGAACAACAACCAAACTTGACAAACACAAGAACGCTGTGTTCCAATGTGTCTTGAAATGCCAACCTGGTCTTCACAAACAAGCCGAGCAGGGTGTAATTAAAATATGAATAACTTTTATTCCATAAAAAATAATGCAAGTTAAGCGCTTTCACTCGCCTAACGCGAGCTTCATCAGAACTGTTTTGAAACTACTTAGTATCACTTAAATAACTTTTTTGGCGCCAAAGTGCTACTAGTAGAAGATTCTAAAGCTACATACACATAATAAAGTAATTAATTATATACATTAAAACTAATAGCTCAAAATAAATATTTTCATATCACCATATCACGTCATCATATACATCAAACAACCATTCTATAACAATTAAAATATCTGCAGTTAAAAATTAAAAACTTTGTATTTATATAATATTTATGGTGCATTTATGTCTGTCTACAAAAATGATAATACTGGCTTAATAGTGACAAAATCATTTATGCCAGGTGTAGTCGAAGCATCTGTGTATAGTTGCCACCATATTTCCTTATAGGACAACAATCCTTTCAAATCCCCCCCTCTTGGTTCAACTACTAAACTTTCTAAAATAGCAAATTTGAATGTATGGGTGTAACCATATTGTTTAATATGCTTATATAGGGCGTTTTTCTCGTCTCTTGTCTTAATACTGTATTGATGTGCATATATACGTTTATTTAATTTTCTTTCCGTTTTACCTATATAAAATCCTGAACATATTGTACACTTTGCCAAATAAACCACACATCTAGTATTACAATTTCCATGTGCAAACCTTATATATGTCTTGTGTATATTATCCAGGGTGATACTGCATTCATCAAGAATAGCATGACATTGTTTGCACTTCCCACACTTAGTTGTTTTCCTGTTAATCAACTGTCTTGAAATATCACTACTTTCTAAATACCTTTTTATATTCCGACCCATTTTATAAAGAAAAACAGGTTGGGATCCTAAGATTTTAACTATATCTTGATCAATCATTATAATTTTCCAATTATTAGTTATGATCCCCTTTATTTTACCACTTTGTGGGCCATATTCCAAAACACACGCTCTTCTATACTGAGTAATAGCGGAGGTATTATCAAGAGTCTGCTCACCTCTAGCATTATGAGGATTAATATTATCATGCTTAAGTCCCAACAAGGGCATGTATTTTTCCCCCATTCATTTATAACATTTTTACTTATACGGTTCATCATATTTAGGTCATAACCTCTATCCCTAAAAAGGGAAATGATGAAATAAACTTCTTCCAACATCTCAGAATAGGTGGAGGTCATACGTATTGCCCCAATAATCTGGCCCTTAAATATATTAACAAATAGGTTCCTTGGATGATTACTAGTAAATTCTATATAGCTATTAGAAAAAGTATGTTTTCTAAACAATCTAGATTTAAAACAATTTTCTCCTTTAGAAATATATGTGTCCAGATAAGGGAGTCCTTCCATACTAGATGAATAGGTAAATTTCAAATATGTACTACTAGAGTTTAAAAACTTCACAAATTGATCTAATACTTCATTATTACCATCCCACAATATATAGATATCGTCCAAATATTGTGAATAATATCTAACATATTTAAAAAATTCACTAGTAAATAATGTGCTCTCCTCCCATTCGAGCATGACTAAATTAGCGTAGATCGGGGCACACGCTGCTCCCATAGCTACGCCGTTGGTTTGTCTAAAGAATTCCCCCTCATACTCAATATAATTGTGCTCTAATACAATGGACATTAGTTCAATAATAAGACATACTTTGTCCCAGTCATAGCCGCCATATTTTCTAATACTATAGGCAAAGGCCTCTAATCCAGCTTCTTTCGGAATACATGAAAAAAGATCGATAATATCCACTGTGACAAACATGAGATTTGAATGCCACAAATTAACTGGATAGCTTCTAAGGAACTCCCACGAATCCTTAACTAAATGTGGGATTTTATCATATGTATGTTTTAGAAATCTATCAATAGCTGTACCAAGTGGAAAAGTTTTAGATCTACTTCCAGATATTATTGGTCTAAAAGGTGGATTATCTGTACATTTATGTACTTTTGGTATTCCTACAATGGAGGCTAGTATGGGGTGTTCGACCCTTAAATAGTTATAGGTGTCCATAGTGATTCTTTGATCAATAAGAAATTCTTCTATGTGCAAATCAATGTGACGATATGCTGTATTTATTTCATTTAATGAAACAATTTCATAATTGCCTGAGTTATATAAAAGTTGGTATATTCTAGACATATACTTAGTGTTATCATAAATAACAATCCCGCCCCCTTTGTCGGGTTTCATAATTCTAATACTCTTATCTTTTCTAAGATCTTGTAACAATTTATACTCCTCTTCAGGCAAATTGTGATGTATTTTAACCCCTTTGACATAATTCTGTAACTGATAAATTTGTCTAGAAACAGATTTGTCAAATACAGAAATAAGTGGATGCATAGGTGGCATATATGTACTTTTTTTCTTTAGTATACAATGTTCACCCTCCTTAATACACTGTGTTTCTTTGTTGTTAAAAGTAATAGCTAAGTTTAATTTCCTAATGTACTTTTTAAACTCAGTTAAACTATCTACCAATCTAAATCTAGTAGTTAGTATATATTTCATACCTTTTGAAAACAGGAAAAGAAAGTCCTATTCAATGTCAAATCCATATAATTGTATATTTTAAAATGTTTAAATGTATTAACAACACCATCCTTAATAATACTTTCACTTAGTAAATCTAGTGAAGATCGTGCCCTATCTTCACCCGTACCTACATTTGGACTTAAGCATGATAATAATAATCCCCATAATGCCAGAGGTGAGCAGACTCTTGATAATACGTCTGCTATTACTGAGTATAGAAGAGCGTGTGTTTTGGAATATGGCCCACAAAGTGGTAAAATAAAGGGGATCATAACTAATAATTGGAAAATTATAATGATTGATCAAGATATAGTTAAAATCTTAGGATCCCAACCTGTTTTTCTTTATAAAATGGGTCTGAATATAAAAAGGTATTTAGAAAGTAGTGATATTTCAAGACCGTTGATTAACAGGAAAACAACTAAGTGTGGGAAGTGCAAACAATGTCATGCTATTCTTGATGAATGCAGTATCACCCTGGATAATATACACAAGACATATATAAGGTTTGCACATGGAAATTGTAACACTAGATGTGTAGTTTATTTGGCAAAGTGTACAGTATGTTCAGGATTTTATATAGGTAAAACGGAAAGAAAATTAAATAAACGTATATATGCACATCAATACAGTATTAAGACAAGAGATGAGAAAAACGCCCTATATAAGCATATTAAACAATATGGTTACACCCATACATTCAAATTTGCTATTTTAGAAAGTGTAGTAGTTAAACCAAGAGGGGGAGATTTTTAAGGATTGTTGTCCTATAAGGAAATATGGTGGCAACTATACACAGATGCTTCGACTACACCTGGCATAAATGATTTTGTCACTATTAAGCCAGTATTATCATTTTTGTAGACAGACATAAATGCACCATAAATATTATATAAATACAAAGTTTTTAATTTTTAACTGCATATATTTTAATTGTTATAGAATGGTTGTTTGATGTATATGATGACGTGATATGGTGATATGAAAATATTTATTTTGAGCTATTAGTTTTAATGTATATAATTAATTACATTATTATGTGTATGTAGCTTTAAAATCTTCTACTAGTAGCACTTTGGTGCCAAAAAAGTTATTTAAGTGATACTAAGTAGTTTTAAAACAGTTCTGATGAAGCTCGCTTTAGGCGAGTGAAAGCGCTTAACTTGCATTATTTTTTATGGAATAAAAGTTATTCATATTTTAATTACACCCTGCTCGGCTTGTTTGTGAAGACCAGGTTGGCGTTTCAAGACACATTGTAACACAGCGTTCTTGTGTTTGTCAGGTTCGGTTGTAATCCAAAATACTTGCAATTCAAACAACTAAGTGCTTTTGCCAAGTAATCCAAAGGCATCTTCAGAGTTGTTTAAACATTCTCCCCAAACAAGTTAAATAGTAAAAAATGCTGTTTGAAATCTTACAAGCACCTACCCACTCTTTTTGGCACTCAAACTTTTAAAAAGACAGTGCATTCATCAAAGAACTATTGTTCTCAAAAGATACTCCCAAATTTATACATTGTATCAAAATACTTCCTAATCACAAATTTCATTAAGCTCCATACTAAATCTATTTACACTTTTAAAAATACATTCTACATAATTTTTTAAAAGAAATATTGAAAATTGGACATGTCAAACAATTTGATTATGTCTGATTTTCAAAAATGAAAAAAGAAAAAAACGGTGGAAAGCACTCAAAAAACCAAATGAACTGTAACAGAGTGTGATCAGCCAGAAAGAACTCACAATGCTTCTTTCGAAAATTTTATAACACAAAACAGACATCTACATGTGGATGTCCGTTTTGTGTTATTAAATTTTCGAAAGAAGCATTTGATTTTCAAAAATGGCTTAATGGAAATGAAATCATTTAAGCCAGGTTCCATAGAAGCATATGATTTTTAAAATCCTCTTGGTGTAGCTGCTTGTCTCTTTTGATGAAGTGCTCATACCTAAGCTTTTCTTTTTATTTCTTCTTTCCCTGGATCCCCACCAAGCCAAGTTCGATCTACTGGCCTGCAGTGCTCTTTAACAGAACCAGGCAACCTTGGAATGAGTGTTAGTTTCAAAATATACAAAAACTTCTCCTTTTAATTCTTCTTTCCCTGGATCCCCACCAAGCCAAGTTCGATCTACTGGCCTGCAGTGCTCTTTAACAGAACCAGGCAACCTTGGAATGAGTGTTATTTTCAAAATTTACAAAAAGTATGTTTTATCCTCCAGACAAAATTAATTGCTAGCCCTTGTTTAATTTCTATTTTTAAGTAAAGCACTCCATCACAGACGTTAGTTTGCCTCTCCCCATACTGTACTTTCTAACAGCAGTCTCCCGTTGCAAGCTGTTTCAACTATTTGAAAGCCCTGCTGTTTTTCTAGTATTACTAAACCCTTTCTCCTATAACTTGTGGCCTTTCTAAATCCCACATACTCCTGGTTACAAGTGTTTATTTCAAAAGAAAGGTATGCAAAACAAGTAAGTCCAAAGTACCTACTGATTTTCTTATTGTTTCAGAACATTAGCTGCCCCCCATTCTGTACTTCTAATTGCAATCTGTCTTTAGATGCTGTACTATTTGTATGCTCTGCTGTTTCGCTAGTTCTACTAAACCCTTTCTCTTATAAATTCTTGTCTTCCTAATTTCCACATAACTCCTTGGTAACATTGGCTTATTTTATTTCAATAAGACAGGTATACAAAACAAGGAAGTCAGAGTAACTACTGCCTTTTCTTATTGTTTATGTAGACTTGCATATCTGTGAAATCAGGGCCAGCCCTTTTCATCATACTACTGCTATCCACCACTTTTCTGGTCTATTCTGATCCTCTCTCTCCCCACAAGAACAATTGCAGTAGTCTACAAAAGACTCCCTCTTATCCTCCCACTCTAGGGATCTGTCATTGTGGAGCCACAGGTGTACTATAGTATTTGCCCACTAGGTGGTGTCCTCTCCTCATAATTCCTGTTTCATGACTTCTTTATTTTCACTATCTCTTAATTACTTATTTATTTGGCTATCTGCTTTGATCTATAATAAACTTTATTCTACTCCCCTCTCTCAATTCTAGGCCCACCCATCCCACCTAATCCCTGTCCCCTGGACTTACCTTCAGCAACTAGTGCTCCACAGATTGGTTCTTCTTCACCCTTAGCCTTCCCTTGGGTCTACCCGCTCCGTTCGCCCTGCGGGCTCACTCCTCTCCCCATACCCTGCCCCCAATTCCCACCCACCCCAGCACCTCTACATTTATTCCCTTTAGCAACACCCATCACCCTGCCCCAACCAACTAGTAACCTCCTCCATTCCACACCCACTTCTTACTCCTCCCCTCTTTTCACCAATACTCTTCCATACTTCCCCTCTCTGTCTCCACCCAAAATTTATAACTCACATACCTAGTAAACTAGCCACCCACAGCATACCTTCCCTCAATATCCTATCCCACTATGCTCTCAAAAGCCATATCCTTCTGTACTCATCTAGTACTGTTCCTCAACATATCCTATATCTACTACCTGACCCTGCCAACTAACTATAACCACACTCCATCCTTTCATACTACTAACCATCTTAACCTACCTGTCTTACATTCACACTTCCCAATCTCTCCATGCTTATACCCTGTAACACACCATCTTTTCTTCTCTTATAAACTTATTATTCCTCACAACTATCCGAACCCTACAACAACTACCTTAAATCTAGCTAAACTCAACCCCGTCTCTAAGCAAACAAAGTACCTCCCCAACCTAATGCTATATCTGACTTCTATTCTATTATTAGGAGATATACACCCCATCCCAGGCCCATCCTCATCCTCGCCAATGGATAAATCCATACTACTCACCTCCCAAAGTATAGTTAACAAAATCCCTAATCTGCATGCCTGGCTTACATATAACAAACCAGACATTTTGTCCATCTCTGAAACTTGGTTAAAACCTCATATAAAAGATTCAGAAATAATTCCACCCAACTACTATATAATCAGAAAAGATAGAACAAACAAAAAAGGAGGTGGAGTAGCCCTTCTATACCTATCCTCCTTAACAGTTACCCCTTACAACAAACCAACTCCCCAATTCAATAACGCAGAACTACTCCTGGCTCTGCTTCAAGTAAATAAACACAAACACATATGCATAGCCTCCCTCTACATCCCCCCAGGCAACAATATTTCTACACTAGAAGATATCCTCTCCTGGCTTTCCAATAACATTAACAATGAAACCATACTTATGGGTGACATGAATATTAATTGGTCTGCAATACAGTCTCCCACAAATCCACTTAACATTAATCTTTACAACTTTTCTCCACTGATCAACTCCATAACTTGGCCCTCAAAAAACCTCACCAGTGATAGTATCCTAGACTGGATATTAGTCTCCCACCCTCATTACTTCTCACATAGTGGAACCCTGCCTGATTCCCTTAGTGACCACTTGCCCACATTCACACACCGACTAACTTCACTCCTACATCTTACTTACAATTTTATTACTACTTGCTGCCAAAAAAACTTTAACCCCACTACCTTTTCCAACTCTCTAAAAGCAATGAACTGGTACACCCTAAAAACTCTACCCCTGGAACAGGCTGTTGCCCACTTTAACTCAACTTTTCTAAACCTCTTAGAGCAACAAGCCCCCATAAAAACAAAACGAATAAAAAACAAAACTGCCCCTTGGCTAACAAAAAGCACACTGGTAACTATGCACCTTAGAGATAAGGCATGGTCATCATATCAGAAAAACAGGACTCCACTAGCCCATAACGAATACAAAACACTCAGAAACAAAGTAAAAAAAAGTATCATCTCCGATAGACAAAATTACTTCTCCATAATCCAAAACAACAACAAAACAAACCCTCAAAAATTTTGGAAATGCATGTCTACACTCCTCAATCCCAACAAACTAGATAACCCAAGCCCAGACCCTAACACAACTGACATATACTTGGCCACTCAATTTAACACCGTCTTCATTGATTCTATCTCCAAACTAACCTCATCCTTTTCATCTTCAAACCCCACCATACCCCCCACTACACCCCAATCCTCCCCTACCAACATTTCACCCCTCCCCACTGCTCATTCCCCTATCTCCACTCCATCATCAACATTCTCAAATTCTCCCCCCACCATTCTCACTAAAACCTATACCCACATCCACCATAAAAAAACTACTGCAGAAACTAAAACCATGCTCTAATGCCCCTGATAACATTCCTTCTTACTTTCTCAGTATAGCTGCTGAATCCATTGCCTACCCCATCAGCATTTTAATCAACCATTCCATTCAAGAAAGCTCGGTACCCCAAATCTGGAAAAAGGCTTTTGTTGTTCCATTGCACAAAGGAGGCATCAATAACAATATTACTAATTTCCATCCCATCGCTATTCTATCTCCTATCTCTAAGCTTTTAGAAAAGTGTATTCACCCACAACTCCTACCATACCTCTTAGACAATAACCTACTGACTCCAACACAACATGGTTTCAGACCAAGACACAGTACTATGCCTGCCCTAGTCTCCTTCCCGGAAGCTGTGAACAAAGCCCGGGACACAGAACACATTGTCTCTACCCTCCTACTAGACCTCTCTAAAGCCTTTGATACTATCTCCCACAATTTATTACTAACTAAACTCTCCAAGCTTAACTTCTCACCCTCTTCTCTGAACTGGTTCACTAGCTACTTATCCAATAGATATCAGGCAGTGAGATGGAAAAAAAAGCCACCTCCCCTTTCATCAACACCCCAACCGGTGTTCCCCAAGGATCTATACTGGGTCCCCTGCTTTTTAATATATTCATAAATGATTTCCATAACTCTATCCTTTCAACTAAAATTATCCAATACACAGATGATTCAACTATAATCGGCTCTGGTTCCTCCATCCCCACACTGCTAAAGCTTACTCAAGATGCATTCTCAACCACTGAACAATGGATGAAAACAAATCACCTTGTACTCAATGCCTCCAAAACCAAAGTAATGGTATTCACCCCCTATAAAGCTACCTTTTTCAATCCAAGTAATTTCACTATTACTAGTGACAACAATACACCCTTAGAACTGGTATCTGAGGCCAAATTACTTGGGGTCCAAATTGATAGTCAGCTTAAATTCAGTTCCCATCTTCAACTAAATATAAAAAAACCCCACCAAAAACTCGGCATGCTCTACAGACAGAATCGTTATCTTACACCCTCCACCAAACTCACCCTATCTACCACATTTCTCATCCCATCCCTCCTCTATGGAGCCCCACTTCTAACTAACCTACAATCTTCTCTCAAAACACAACTCTCCTCTTGCTATAACAAAATTGCCAAGTTTGCTACCTCCCATAAGTCCTCCTCACACCATTGTTTAGCTCTCCACAAACTGAAATGGTTATAACTACCCAATCACCTCACCTATGTCCAAATGACTCTTGCACACAAACTCATCATCAATCCCTCCCTCTGCCCATCCCTTTCCTCTACCTTCAAAATGCACCTCCCTGATAGAATTCTAAGATCTAACAACCAAAACTTAATTGAACTGTATAAACCAATTTGTCCCCCTGGAAAAAATCTCTTATCCTACAGTTTTGTTCGTCTCTGGAACTTACCCCCATCCATTCGTACCATCACAAATCACTTCTCATTCAAAAAATCCCTTCACTCACACCTAATTTCCCAGTGGGAATGCTCCTGCTCCCACCCAACATAATCTCCTCATACTGAGAATTTTCACTTCTCCTCTCCTATTCATAATGAGAATTTCTACTTACTCTCCTAAACTCATAGATCTTGCTCTTGCTTGTATTAGCTTTTTCTGAATACTTAAAGGTACCTTAGTGTAAATATACCCTCTGATGGAAAAGGTTCTCTGTTTCTGTATTGAAATGTTCTGTGTCAGCTCATATACCTTTCTCTTGATTGTATTAAGTTACTCATCCTGAATGTATGAAAGATATCTCCAGTGTAACCCACCCTAAGTTGTAAAAGCCTCTCAGTTTCTATATTGTAAATTGTTTTCAGCGATACAAGATTGTAATATTTGTATATGTTTGTACACTAGTCTAATGTATTTCCAAGTCCATAGGAATTGTATAATTGAACTAAATACCTTATTGTAACCTTGTTAATTGTTTTTGGAGCTTTTCTCCCCAGGACTCCATTGAAAATGGGTTATTTTGGCCCAATGGACTATCCTGGTAAAGCAACTGCAAATAAATAAATAAATGTGTGGGAAAGTCCTCACATTTGATTTTTTTCAACACAGCACTGACTTCAGACATTGTACACACTTTTGTGTTTTAGCAGTTTTGACCCGTCCCTCTTCTGCACAACCTATTATTCTATCTACTGTCTAAGTTTGTAAGGGCACATTCATGTTATTTATGTCTGCAAATGGAATGAATGTGTTACAGAGAATGTACTACTACATATTGATGTCTGCATGTGTGTATGCATATATACTTATAACGAACTCGCTGACCTCCATGGTGCGGTCCAATTAGAACCAGCCCATTCAACCCTGGCACGCCTGGCTCCATAATTTCATACCCATAGTTCCTCCACCTCACCCGAGTTCAACATACATGCATACCATCTATTGTCCAGTTGTTATCGCAGCCATGACACACCTCCACACATTACCCTCTCCTGAGCGTTAGGGGCCCTACATGTATGGTGTCCCACCCAATGTATTCTCAGGCTCTCCCACCATTTAGTCCTTGAACAATACCTGCCCTTGCTTATGTAATGGTCGGATGGCCAAATAGCCTATCAATTTTTGGGTAGTCCCACCAGGGATTACCCTCTGTGTGTAAAGTAGACTTAGCAGATCAGCAGTGTTACTCCCACTGGTAATATCTTGCCTGTGGTGTGAGTAGCAGTGCTTTGCTCACTCCTGTCCAGCTTGATATGACATACACTGACAGCGCTATATAATATTGGGGTTGATGTTGATTCCCTTCTCATTCCTTTTGTATGCTTTATTGTTACGTCATTCTTTCATCATATATATATATATATATATATATATATATATATATATATGTATGTATATATATATATATGTATATATATATATATATATATATATATATATATATATATATATACATATATATATGTATATATATATATATATATATATATATATATATATATATATATATATTATATATATATACATGTATATATATTATATATCTGTGCATACTTATATACATTTCCTATGCTGGGCACTGCTTAGATCCACGCAAGCACACTCAGACTTGCTTACTGGTACTTATATGTGTTTACGGCTGCTTATTTGTGCTTACACCTGCTTACTAGTGCCTTATTCATTATGACAGTGCCACTTTGCTTGAATGATATTTAAGTTAAATATCTCATGCGATACTCTTATGTTGGTTTTACAGCAAAATGACATTCATTCCACATGGAAAATTATATGTGCTATTGTTGGGCTAGAACCGTGAATGCCTGTTCGTTAGGAGGATGGTCTAAACACTACACTATTAACATTTACATTGATTCCACATGTTTTTTTCCATTTGAATGAATTTGATGTGTAAGCTACGCTCAGCGGAGGAAAGCGACGTGCAAACACGCTGCGGTTTGCTTACACCTTCGATATTGCAGCAATTCGAATGTATAATAGGGACACGGGGAATCTAATTGTGAAAGTTCTAGGGACAGGGCTCAACATTCCACTATGTGCTTGTTTGTTTACTACTTCAATTTTATTTCACTGTTCCTGGACACACTTGTATGCTTAGCATACATTTCAGCATCCACGGACACTGAATTACTGACTTACTATTAGAGGCGGGCTCTACTAGTAGGCATAGTAGGTTTTGCAACTGTCAGGGCATGTTTACACCTCCGTAGAGCACTTGTACATGCCCCCTGCACTCTCGCATATTTCCTGTGCACATTGAGGGTGCAGCGGAGCGCCCTCATACATATTCATATGGTGCTGTTGCACCATCTGTAGTGAGCATGCTCAGTGCAAGGCTAAAACCGTCCTTGCGCCAAGCTTCTTGAATCCTGGGGCAGGTCTTCACAGTGTACATACAGTTTCACTGAATGCATTTTCAATCACTGAAAATAACCTTCAGTTAAGAATACTGATAAGAACAGAATGTGCAGTACACTGAATACAAACAGATCTTGTTTAGATAGTATGAAGTTTGGGAACCAAGGTTAAAGTGGCATGTAGAAATTTACAGGGTTTTGGTATTATTAGTTGATAATTAAGACACAGTTAGTTAGTTAGTTAGTTAGTTAGTTAGTTAGTTAGTTAGTTAGTTAGTTAGTTAGTTTGGACTGATATGTAAAAAGTCAGTGCACTGTAGTTCTCAGAAATTTGGTACAGACAATCGAGAGTGAGTGCAGAAGTCAGGTCAAATATCTAGCATTCAGGGATATTAATAATATTATTGAGAAGAGTAGGAATATGATTGCAGAAACTATGGGCATAATTATCAGCACTGTTATTGTAGACAGTGCATTCTGTGTACAGAACTTACAGACAGTAGAATGACTACAGAAGCTATGGGCATTAAGATTTGATTCAGATATTGTTGACATCTACCTCCACTGTGCATACTAAAACATTCTTAACTGAGCTACTGTGCATGCAGACTTTATTCTGTAAAGTACAAGAAGACTTGGCCCATAAAGGAGAGACTGCCACCTGTTCAGCACAGTTCTGGGTAATTAACAGATAACGATATTCATACTGGTCTCATTATAGTTTCTTTCAGTTAATTCCAGTTCATTCCACTGTTCTACACTTCTATCATTTCTTATAATGGCAAGCCACCATTGGTGGGGGTGGGGGATATTTGCAGTTAATGTAAGTATCAAAACCTCATAATAACTTTGGAAATCTATCAGCAGTGTTCCTTCAGAACATTACTTCAAAAAAAACTAAAGTCTGAAAGAACTTCAGATTCTCCGAGATACCGGTGTAAAAAACATTATACAGTTAACAGTAAGAAAACTTCACCTTCTCCAAAGCAGATGACAGACTTTCAAGTTTCCAATGTGACATCACAGATCTATGGAAATCCTTACAAGAGGGGTTTGAAAAAGTTTCGAGGCATGAAACCACCTTCTTAAAGCAACTTCAACTTTACTTAAGTGAGCATTCATTTTTATTACAATGCATTTTCTAAGTCAGACAGTAAATCTCAGAAAAGTTTAAATACATCAGTAAATGTGATTTGTATAAATATGTCAAACAGTACTTCTACAGTAAAGGCCACAGTAAATGTATGGTTTAAAGTTAAAAACTTAGCAAAGCAGTCTAAAAAAAAGTGTTCCAGAAATGTTCATTTAATTTTCAGTGTTATTAGTTCAGGAATGTTATATCTTTCTAGATGTAAAAGGGTTAAATCATAGTTTCTCATGATTCATAGAATGACTCAGCTTCTATCAGTATGGTTTCAGACTTAAATAACACACATTCCTGTTTACAGTCTTCAGATATCCATATAAATGCTACAGCACATGTAATTCAAAATACAGAGTTATGTTGCAGTATTGCAGATACAGATGTAAATGCAGTCAGTGTATGTAACATGCACATTTCCAGACAAAACACGAAGCAAACATTTGCAATGTCTCAAATTCACTTTAGCTCAAATATAGATGTTCAGAATGTAATAAATTCTAGTTTATTGTTTGCAGAATCCAGTGCAGATATTGCACTTGGGGGGAGGGATAAGAGAGATCGAAGTGAAGCTTCAGGGCAAAATAAGAAATGCGTACCTTAGCTCAAGCCAATGCTATTACTAGTGTTTTGGGGAAAAACAAAGAATAAATGTATACAATAGCTCAAGTCAGTGTTGGTGCTAGTTTTGTAAAAACGGATATCTCTCTTTGCCACACTCACAGCTTTGCAATAGCAAACTGAATAATATGCATACAAGCAAGTCACTTTTTATATATTAAACAGTTCATAAAATTGGACATTCTCAGTTGATTCTACATGCAGAGATAACATATTTAGAAGAATGAGTGATCACACATTATTTATGAATATGTTTGCAAAACTGCAGCTCTGCCTTCTCTTTGTATTCTGGGAATCATTGTCTTATCTCTGGTTTACTGTCAGACATGCAGGCTCCAATACATATCTTCTCATTTTTCTTTCGAGGTATGATACAAATACTTGACAGTGAACAACAGTTTTCAGTAAAGACAGGAAACTGTGCTATTATGACAAAGAAATATACATGTGGGATGGTTGGTTTTCTTTAAAAGCTCTCTGCAGTTAGTTCCACACTTTGTAACTGTATCCTCAGTGACACACCCACCTCAGGGTAGGTTGTCTATGAATTGCTGTGTTTTGCTTTAGTAGGACTAATCATTCACAGTTGCAAGCCATTAGCATCTAGCAATAATGTAGAGGGTACACTAGATTTACATTTGCTGCATGAAGTCATCAGTCTGGTATTCAGCAATTCTAATGAGTTCACATCTCATAAGTATCTTCAGAGTGCTCAGTGGGTTGAATCTGCACTAAAAGATAACTGAGTAGATGGAGAACTTGAAGGTGAAGAGACTGTTTTGAGAAGAGAAGATTGTAACTGCTATTTCTTTGAAGGAGATTGCAAAGAAGCACATATTTTACTAAGGTATGGTTATCTTATTCAAGTACATTTACATTCCAACATTTGAAATGTATTTATATAGACAGTAGAAAATAAAGGTTGATCTGTATGCACTTCTTATACTTCACTGTTGGTATAGGCAGTTCTTGCAATGCTCCACATTTGTGAGATGGCAAGTTTATGCTTACAGAACAGTATGTAGTTACTATTTGCTTTTGCAATTTTACCTGGTATTAGAGACAACTGTATTTTATTTTTCATTCAATACAAGATGTTGTACATGTGGCTAACAGTGGTATATGGCTTCTCAGATGTCCCAGGAGAACATCCACAGCAATTATGGGCACAGTGAAAATTGACTGGCATTCTACTTTGCATTCTTGAGTAGTTAGAAGTGATAACTGTCATTCAGTAATGAATGATAGAACTGCAGGTTTGAGTATTGGAATGTTGACAGAATGGGTGCTTGTACATATACTTTTGCTTGTGTTGGGGGTTTGGGGGGAGCAATCTACCATTCTGTTCTTAATGGGAAGTGTTGTTCAAGTGCTTTATGTTGACATTGGGTATACATTCCATGACTTAGCAGCCCAAACACATGCTCTGTGATGTTTCTTGTTTGAAAGTGTGCTTCATTATAACAATACTCTGTAGTTGCATGCGCATTTCTGATGGGCGTCATCAGCCATGGTTTCAATGCATTCCCTGCATCCCCCAGAAAATGGCCTTGTGAAATATCACCCTCTGGTAGAGTTATGAGGTGTGCCAGATATGGGAGTCATGGTAACTGTAGGGTTTGCCAGCACACACATTCAAGATGATTCCCTTAACATTCCACATGACCTGACAGTTAATGGACTGGGACCCCTTTCTGTTTGTTAATGTAGACCCTTTCTATCATCACCAGGTGGTTATTTGATCTCAGTGTGGGTGCAGTCTATTGCACCCAAAACTTTAGGGAAGCGTGCAACAAGGTAGAACTCCTGTAAATGGAATGTGAAACTGCAAGGGCAACAACACTACATAGATTACCAGACAGGAAAAGTGTACTGAGTACAACATGTACAGAAATCAAAGAGATGTATCCGGAAAGATGCCAGAGGGGAGACTAAATATTTCAAGTCTAGTATGATAATTGATCTTTTTATGTCACAAAGACAACTTTGTAATAATAAAAATGTATGTATGTCAGAATAAATAATGGTGATCACTTTTCCTGAGTAAATGTAGGTACATAAAAGTATACATAATATTATACAATGTGACAATGTCATTCAAATGCTGAGTTGAGATGACAGTTCACAAGGACAGTACATACATAATGGGATATCTACACAGCATGCATTATGTCCCTCTAACATGTAGAAAATAGGAATGGCTCAGAATCCATAATCACCTTTTGCAAAAATTTAACTCATGTCATTGTCAACACTGACCTGATTATTAACTGTGTGTGCCACAGAAAGAGGCCTAACTCATGTACAAAGAAGATCACAAGAAGGGAATTATGCACCTCAATATTATAGTTGTTGTGCATTCCATATGTAGGTGTGTTTGATGTTATAAATGTGGGGGCAGAGTGTGACGCATGTAACACCCTTGCATAAGGCACCCCTGCCTGACACAGTTATTGTGCCAACAGATAACAAATGTAAACCCCACACTATGATGTAATGTATTTCCCAGAGCTGTGTACTGTCAGCATTTGCCACATGAGGTAGCAATGGATATTGTGACAAACAAATGAAATTAATGTGTGAATTAAGAAAGGATACCAGATAATGAATGGCATATCAGCATGTTAGACTGATGACAACTAAATGAGTATGCTCTTGTACACACAAATGTGATTAGTCCTGTATCAATGTTCCATGGTCAAGGATGGCTTATCTGTATGTCTGCACACATACTGCTCAAGAAATGGAGCAAACATGTCAATGCATATGCCAAGGTAGCACTCTCACCATTACATTAGTAGAGCAAATGTGTAATTTTGGGAAATCTAACGTTACGTTCACAAGTGTTTGTGTAACATCTCAAGGGATAACACTGATATGATGTAATGGTTGCTGTGTGATGTCAGAACATTCACACAAAATATATCCCTATTCTAGAATTGAACATCAAGGTGTGCAACTCCTCCAAATTACAATATGGCTATTCATCACATTCACCACAGTGAATATGTTGTCCCCTCTGTTGACCTCCACCTATGTGGAGTCATGCAATCAGCTGTACTTTATCTACCCATAAATCTTATCTGCTAAAACTTGATGGGGAAGGCCTCTGCCCTACTATATGTACAAAATAGAATGGGGGTGTCTTTCATGCAGAGCAGTTAAGGACACAAATGTTTACAGTCACTCAGTGCTGGTTTGGAACACTTTACTAACCATTGAGAAAATCAACATCATAGTGAGATCAATGAATGTACCATGGTATAAGTGAATAACCAATTATATCTATGGTCACGAGAAAGCATAACATCATGTGTTTGAATCAAAGAATATGGGTCCCTGTAATTACTTTATAAGAATCTTGCTGTATGTCAGATAACATTGCCAAAAAACTGTGTAAATAGGCCAGTGTCTTTACAGCTTCTGCCACAGAAGCAGGTACACAAAATGTGCATACTTACTCATTTGAAAAAGCCTGCATGTGTGCTAAACATGTTTGCCCTAATGCAGATTACAGAAATGAAATTGTTCAATTTCCTTCAAATGTGAACCATGTTTGCATTCTACTAAGCAGTGCTGGCATTACACTAACAAAAGAACACATGTAACAATTTGTATTCCACATACTTTCATTTTTGTAGCAAACCACACTCGTGGAATGTGTGCATTATTGATGGCAGGAGCAGTTACATTTCTTTTTTTTTAAACATGTTTATTGTTTTTAACATACAAAATAAATATCATAACAATCTTATACAAGCAGTTAAAAGATAAATAGTTATAACATTTGATAAAACAACCAAAATATTTACAGAGACATCCACTACAAATCAAATCAATTGATTAAGCTGTAATGTCTTACTAATGAAACTAAGACTTTTTTAACAGGTTTTGTAAAGTATCCCATATAGTATAGTAAGACGTTTTTCTAGTAGTTCTTGACTTTATTGTCATTGGTTCCATATGACACACTTCAGTCATAACATTTTTAAATTCATTAAATGAAGGAGGAGTATCTGAAATCCAATTTCTGGTTATTATTTTTATAGCCACTGCTAGAATAGACCATAATAAGGGAAGTTTAACTTTTTTAACACTATTAGGAACAGGAGTGTTAAATAATATAAGTGATTTAGAGACAATGAAATTATCTGTGAAAAGAGCCTGCAAAAATCATTGATTAACATCCAATATTCCTTCAATTTTATACAGTCATACAACATATGTGCCCAATCAGCATTTATTTCTACATTACATCTCTTACATAAGTTGTCTTTATTATTTATTTTATTCATCATTAAAGGTGTATAGAAAGATCTATGTAAACATTTCCAAGTAAAAGTCTCCAATTAATGGAAGAAGTAGTTTTATAAGCAGATTCCAATATATATTGTTTATCTTGTTGTTTTGGTGATTCACCATTAATGGAAATGAAATAATTCCAAAAAGTATCTGAACTGTAATGAGTTTCTTCTCTAATAATTTTATGTATATGTGAAAGCTTACCTTTATCAGAAACCCTATGTTGTAAATTTAATATCAAGTAATCAATCAGAATTGGGACAGATTATTTAACTGTTAAAGACATTAAATCAAGTTTATTAATAAGATGTTGTCTAAAAGTCTGAATTTCTAACCAACATGTTTCTCTCAAATCAAATTCTTGCTTTAAGAAGTCTAAATGTTTTACTTTATTGTCAGACAGCAACTGATACCAATACTTTAAATCATTCTCTGTGACTAGAAGAATTATTTCAGAGGTGGATGATAAAAGAATACCTTGTGTATACATTATAGGGAATATGATAAAATTCCATTCCTTATATTTAGGATGCATAAATATAAAATTACGATATCTAATAATAATATTTAATGGGTAACTAGCTATATATTTTGGTGTAATAGATGAAGTACAAAATTCTTTTAGTAACCATAACATGGGGTTATTTACAATAGTATTTTTATGTATTAATGATATTTTCATGAAGTGAATGCTAATTAGTTCCCAATAATATTTCCATTTTGCAACATATGACTGATCTATTAACAAAGTAATAACTTTTATAATAGAAGAGATAGTATATAAATTAAAGTCTGGAAACGAAATGCCCCCTTGAGACCAGCTATTAGTATGTTTCTTTAATGCAATCCTAGGTCTATTAGGTGCCCATAAGAAATTAACATTTGTGAATTCAATTTCTTAATAATTATTTTTGTAGGTGGGAGTATTATTGATTGTATTAAGTATAATATCTTAGTGAATATTATCATTTTAATAATTGTGAGTCTCTCTTCCATGGTAAAAAACATATTGTTCCAGCTATTGAAAAGATTTTGTATATTATGAAGACAGTTACTATAATTATTATGTATAATAGATTTAATATCTTTAGTTAATATTATGCCTAAGTAAGTTATCTGACCTGAGTTGGGTATATATTTGTGAAAATCATTAGTGAGGACATTTTTCGTGCGTATATTGGTAATATTTTAGTTTTTTCTTCATTAAATATCAAACCAGAGATATTTTTAAAATCTGTCATTTTATCAAATAATGACTGCATAGAAGAGTTAATTCCTGCTGACGTAATTAGAACATCATCTGCAAAAAGTTGAATTTTAGATATTGTATTTTCATCTATATCAAATCCTTCTATATCAGTGCTGTTTCTAATCAAATTAGCCCAAGGCTCCATTATTAAAGTAAATAATAGTGGAGAAAGTGGACACCCTTGTTTTGTACCTTTTAATATGGGTATTTTTTGTGAGACATATGTTCCTATCTTAATGTAAGCCAATGCTTCTTTATATAGATGTTCAATTAAATTCACAAATGCATCAGAGAAATTTGTACACTTCAATAAGATAAACAAGTAGTCCCAACTTACTGAGTCAAATGCTGAACTTATATCAAGACTTATAAGTGTTAAGTCTTTCTTTTTCCTGTTTGCATAATCAATTAGCGTTAAAGTTCTCCTTATATTATCAAAAGTATTTCTATTTATAATAAAGCCTGTCTGATCTATATCTATTATACCTGGAATGATTGTCTTTAATCTGTCAGCAAAATACTCATAAACATTTTATAGTCAACATTAAGTAATGAAATAGGTCTATATGAAGTGCATCTAGTTGGGTCTTTATTGGGTTTTAAAATTGGTGAAATAAATGTGTATTGCCAGGATGGGGGAGTTGTTAACTCATTTTGAGCTGAAATGAAAACCCTATGTATTAATGAGTAAGTACTCTTAGGAAGAATTTTATAAATCTCTGGTATAATACAATCATTACCAGGTGCTTTGTTTGATTTAAGTTTGTTTATTTGTGTAATAACCTCTGTATATGAAATATTTTTATCTATTAATTTAGTCTGTTGTTTATTAAGTTTTTTATTCATGTTTGTAGTTATAAATTTCTTTATTTTATCTTTAGAATCCATATTAATGTTATTATGGTTAATTTTATGAAAGTGATTTCTAAATTCATCTAATATTTCTGGTAAACTAGAAACACTCTTCTTTTTCCCTGGAGAGAAAATTTCTTTGATATGATTTTGTTTATTCAGCCTTTTTGTTTTATTTTTAAGTCTATGTAAGTATTTGGGACTTATTGAGTAAGACAAAAACTTATATTTCTCTAATGTTATTTTGACTTTATGGCTTAAAATTTCTTTGTATTTCTCATGTAATTTATTTATTTCCTCAATTACTTTTTTGTCCATAATATTTTCTTTATTATTATGTTTATATGAGTCTAATTTGTTTTGAATATCTAGTAATTCCTTGTCCCAAGATTTCCTTTTATTATTATACCATCTAATACTTTGTCCATATAAATATGATTTTAGAGCATCCCAAACATGAACAATGGAGACATCAGGTGTAGTGTTTAAGTCTAAGAAATGTTGCACCTCTGTAAGTATATAATCTTTATAGTCCTTTAGTTGAGTTAAGTATGCTGGTATTCTTTTGATCTGAATATTATAAGTACTCTTTACCATAAATTCAAAGACAATTGAATTATGATCTGATATAGGACATGAAATGATTTTGGAATTAATTAAGTCTGTTACCATTTGGTTAGAAATAAAGACTCTATCTATTCTTGAATATGTTTTATATCTGTTAGAAAAAAAGTGTATGGTAATGATTTAGAATCTATCTGATTATTAATATCATTCAAATGATATAAATTAATAAAATCCTTTAAATGTTTTGCATTAGATGTAATTTTCCTTTTTCCTATAGTAGTAGTATCTTTTTCATGCAAGATACAATTAAAATCACCTGCTAAAATAATATCTCCTATAGAAAATGATATAATCTTATTGAGATGGTGTTTCACTGTATTAATGCCAATTCCTGGTATCCAATATACATTGATTAATGTATATATTTTCCCATTAATCTGTATTGTAACCATACAGAACATTCCTTTATCATCTTTATAAGACTTAATAGTTTTAGGTATGGGCATATTTTTGTTCCATAAGATAGCCACTCCTCTTTTTTTCTGTGTGTGTTCTGAGCTAACCAAGACTGTATATTTATTAGTGGCTAATTTATCTATATCCTTTTTCAGGAGATGTGTTTCTTGAAGGAATATTAAATTGGCTCTATGCAAATTAATATATCTCATTAAACTTGCCCTTTTACATGGGTTATTCAATCCATTAATGTTTAAAGAAATTCCTTTTAGATATACCATTTAACTTTTATAAACATATAAAACATATAATCAGAATAACAATTACTAATATAAGTATTATTATGTCTCCTCCTTTAGGTGTTCCATTAATTATAGCTGTATTTAATGAAAATCTTATGGAACTTTGTGTAATTTTCACTTTTATTTGTAGTGACAATGAGTTTATAAAATGTGATGTGGATGTCAAAACTATATACACACAACAATAATCAGGTAAAAATAATGTTTGGATTAAACATTGCATCCAGCCTGGAGTTGAAAACTCCAACTTCGAGTAGCAAATACCACTCAAGTTATACCCCTATCCTAATCAGCAGTACTTCAGCTGCCACCAAATTAATTTGATACTAACTATTATTAACTAAAGTTAACCTCTTTTAATTTGATTATCTACTATAACAAAGCTAAACAATTTATATAACAGCTTCATATAAACATATAAAACATTTAGAAACAGCTAATATTGCTATGTACATCTATTCTATATAATAAACTCATAATCAAAATAGCATTCTAACAATCTTGATAATGGGAGCAAAGAAGAGAGAGAGAGAGAGAGAGAGAGAGAGAAAGAAAAAAAAAGGGAATATCCATATGGTAGTTTAATAAAAGTTTGTAAGAATAAGTTCTTGTTATATGTTTATGCTCATTTGAATTCAATAACATTTATTATCTTAGGCTATTATGACTCATACATTACTTATATTAGGGTATTCCCACGGTCTGCCATAGTAATACAGTTAAAAGCTTTAAAACTTTAAATTACTTGCACCAAAAGCTTCCTTCTCATATTTATTATTGCCAATTAAATAAAATAATTATTCCCATGCATAAGTTAAAAGAACATACTGCACAGCAATATTGATTCCTAGTTATACATAAATCATTGTGATGAAAGCCATCTGTATTTTATATATCTGAACTGCAGCTTTAAAATATGTCACATGACAATTTCTTCTGAAATATAATCATAATGATACATATACTTGTCTGTTAGTCAAGGCAAATGATTTATAACATTACATATCTTTAAATCATAAGCATCTATATACATTAAAGTGCAGCAGTCATATAAGCTTTCAAAAAGAAGTGTACATGTGTTTTACCTTGTATGCCTTCTAAAATATCTCATTTGTTTACTATGGCATATTAAGTCATTTAAAATCATTATAACTTTTATATTTTATAAGTTACATCTTAAATAAGTAAGTTATTATAAAGAAAAACACATATTTAGATGTCATAAAGTTTATTTTTCATCACAAAATCGCATTTACAGCAGTTCTACTTCCTGAAACAGTTTACTTCTTGAATTTGCAATGTGTCAGTGTGAAATCAGGGGTCAAAGTTCAAAATGGCTGCTTTCAGCTTCTCTGCATGTATTCTGAGTGTTGAAGCTTTTAAAACGACTCGAGGACACTATTCACGAGGAAACCCACATCCCAGATTGTCTCCCATAACATTCTGGTGGGAATTTTAATAAAAGTAAGTGACTGACATTCATTTTGTAATACAAATGGATCTAAACAGTGCAAAACCTTCTCGAAGCACTTTACAAGTCATTACAGTCTCTATGACAGTGAAACCAAGCCTACAGTTGTTTAACATAAACACAACTTATTTTTATATGCCCCATTTCATTTTCTCATTCAGATCTTATTACATACACATATCAGTATTATCAGAAGCATATAACTTTATAAATAAGAGAGAGAGAGAGAGAGAGAGAAAGGAGGAAAAAAAAGAGGGACCTACAAAGAGTATCTACAAAGATATTTTACTAGCTGTTTGTTTTAATAAAGTAGAACATGAGGCATATTACTCTCAACTACTTTAGTTCTAGTTAACTGCAATTATATCATGACATATTATTTGAAATCATGTATTAAGCAATTAAGTCATGGTATAATATTTAGCAACAGTATTTAAACAGCATAAATAATTTTAAAGAAATAATAAATTATTTTCCCCCTTATTTCATATTTTTCATCAAACCTCTCTCCCTGCCCTCCCCCACCCCTCACTAAATGTTTAGTTTAAAGAGAATGCCATTATTTAAAACAAGAAGAGAAAGGAAAGGTATCAAATTACTAACCTTAGGTCTCTTTATCACAAAGAGAAACAAGTTGATTCATATCAGGTTATTTGTTCCTCAGGAAGTTTGATTATTTATAAAACAAAAATCAGTTCTTTGCACACAAAATAATAACTTTGAATAAATCCTTAAGATATTTGTGGCTTTCTTGAAAATGTAGTAACTGTAATTAAAGAGTTCAAAGCACATTCCATATCTTCTATTTTATCTAATATTTTATTTTTTTAATATACAGCAAAGCAGAGTCCAAGTCTTCAAAAATTCTAGGGCCATCCGGTAAAAAGATTTTTAGTTTGGAAGGAAATAAAAGATGAGTTTTGAACTGTGCTTTCTTAAGCTCTCTTATTAATGGCAGAAAAACTTTTCTTTTTGTTATTACCAAGGAAGAATAGTCATTGTCAAAATGCACAGTTGCCTCATTAATTTTTATAGGTGCCTTAGCCCATGCAGATTTTAATACCATCTCCTTGTCATAAGATGATAAAAATCTTACAATAACTGATCTAGGATACTTTTTATTTATATTAGAATTAGATAAAGACCTATGGGCTCTTTCAATACCAAAAGAAAATGCTTCTGACAGATCTAAAATTTTGGGAAGCCAAGTATTTAAAAAGGATGTAATGTTGTTACCTTCTATATTTTCTGGCAGTCCAAAAATCCTTATATTATTGCGTCTGGATCTGTTTTCCAAGTCATCTAGTTTGGATTGAAGGTGTGTGTTCTGTTTCAATAAGAATTCATTGTTAATTTCTTCTTCCTGAATTCTGTTGTCCATATCTTTAAGAGTCTCTTCTATACCTGTAATCTGAGCTTTCTGATGTTGTAAATCTTGATGTAACAAAGCCATTTGTTTTGTGTTTTTTTTCTATAAGGTTATCAGTTTTAACATCCAGTCTGTCCATCTTAGCTGTTAGTTGCTGAATAGTTGATAGTAAAGACTGAAGCTCTTTCTTGATGCTGGAATCCTGGCTGTTAGCCTTTTCTCAACAGAGGTGATGAAAGAGAAATTTCCAAGAAGATTTCTGACAGGAAAATTATTTAAATTTTCTTTCTTTTTTAGATATTATTCAAGATAATGATATTCCAAACGTTTTTAGAAAGAAAATTATTACATTAGTTGAATTTTAAAGTAATTATTTCCTGTCAGTGTAGTTATGTTGGTGGAGCTGAAGAAATCTGCTGCTATCCTGTGTTCATCCTTGGCCACGCCCCAAGCAGTTACATTTCTCAGTGTGTAGCTTAGGCTGTTGACTCTCATTCATTGCCTCAAAGTGCTGCCAGTCAACAGTGTGCTCTGCCAAAATGTACTTAAATGGGGAACACAAAAAAGAAAAAAAAAGTAATAGACAATTGTCTGTAGTAACACATACAGGGTAATAAATATGAAAAGGCAGGATTGGGAAGTTTTCTAGGTCTGTGTGTGGTACAAACTAATCATATGCTCTGTATGAACTCTATCAGACACCGCACTATCTAGAAAAGAACCCTTAACTCAGTGCAGTAACAGCACATACTCAGTTGTGTTTCTTATCCCTTTTTCTCCCACTGACACAAGACTAGAAAATGTTACTTTCTCATTTGCTTGAACACGTCTAGATCAATATTGTATTGACCAATACTTCACAGTAATAATGGTCCACACCATTTTAATGTCAGGTTGTCAGCACTGCTAGCTACTTCTCTTTATTTTCTTTTTCCCCTCCTCTCAGCTTAACTACAGAAATGCAATACCATGGCCATTTATTTGCATCTTTGTTTCAATGTGTAATATAGCTGATCATCATTTCAGGCAGATTTTAAGTAGAGGATGGACAGAGTTCTCTTACTTACAAGGATATCAGTGTTGTTAAGGTTGTTCTCATAGTTGTCAAGGTGATTACACCTCTTTATACTAAGTCTACTCTGCATGATATAAACACTTCAGAGGGAAGAGTCAATTCAGTATTGCTTGTTGTTGTTGTCACAGTAATCAGAAACAGTTGCAAGCCATTAGCAGCTAACAATTGTTTTTCTCCTCAATGCAGTGCTTTGCTAATTTCGGTTGGATTTAAGGATGCATATATGTGTAATGCACAGAGTGGATAGGTATTGGACTAACAGGATGCAGGTAGTTTATCTTCTTACACATTTGTTCATGTACTACAGGTTCCACACTTACCTTGGCATTACTGTAGTTAGCAGTTGTGTGCTTTAGGGCTGCCTCTGTCTGATGATATCCGTATTCAGACATTACATGGGTACATAACATTTGTGGGCATCAGTTTGAATTTTTGGATGTGTTTAGGTTAGATTACTATATGTATTCCTTTGCTGGAGAGTGTGTGCACTATCATTTGCCTCTTAGCTGCTGCTTCTGTGAGATAACCTTTGACTCTTAGTTGGTGAGTGTGTGTGATAACCATTGCCTCTTAGCCATGGCAAGGGCATACTGTACATGCCTACATCTGTCGGACATCTCTGCAGCTGGAGGTTCCACCTCAAACTCCTTTTCTGTATATGTGAGAGGTGCTAGCTCTGCCTGTGGTCCAGAAATGTGTGGTCCTAGCCCTTGCTGTCCTTGTTATAGCTGGTTCCTTGAGATAATATTTTGCAATATGGCACAGACTATGACAATTTCTGCACAGTTGCCTGGGTTGTACTGCAGGGCACTCCCCCATGTGTCTAGACAGGGAAACCTGACTTCAGCATGCCAAACATATGGTCTATGATGTTTGTAGTTTGAATGTGGACATTATTATATCCTTCTTCTGTGGGTGTGAGTGCATTTCTGATGGGTGTCATGAGCCATGGTTCCACTGCATAACCTGCAACAACTAGTAGATGGCCTTGTGGAACATCACCCTAGCAAACCTTGTGAGGTGTGCCATGTGTGTGACTTGTGATAACTGCCTGGGTTGCCTGCACAGACATTTAATATGATTCCCTTGGGCATTACAGACAACCTAGTAGTTGATTGAGTGGAACCCCTTTCTGTTGATGTATCTCCTTCGCTGTTCACCAGGTGGAGCTTTTATTTGTATGTGAGTGCAGTCTATGGCCCCCAGTACTTCATGGAAGTGTGCTTCAGTACTGAATTCCTGCATTGTTCTTGCCCTCTCTTCTGCTGTGCATGGACAATAGATGTACTCATTGCATTTTGTGGCATAGCATTTAGATAATGGTGAAATATTCTGGAACCAGAGGCCTGTGTCACCCTGAATATATCCCCTGTGCTTCTCTGGAATGCACTAGTTGATAATACACTTAATGCTACACATTTCTTAGTTTTCACTGGTATAGGCTCCCCTCAATTTCCCCTGAGTCTGAGGTGGAGGCAACAGATTTCCTGTAGTGTTTCTTTATCAACCCCATATCACTTTACTATTTCAATATCATGCAGTCCATGATATATTAAATGTGGTCTGTACACTCTTCTTTTCCTTGAACAAGGTCTATCTGTAGCATCAACAGCATATATTTGAGCCTGTTGCACATACCTATGCAAGAGAACAGCAGCAGTCCCTAACATTGATTTTTGCTCTAAGTATGATGTTGGCTGTATTCCATTAGGTTTTGGTGTTCATAGCTGAGGGATATACCATCTCTACACAGTTACTTTATAGCTTCCTGAACAGTTCTGCCATATTGGATAGGTTCATTTGCATGTAATTCAGCTGCTTATGCTTTAATTAGCACACTGTGCTGTTTACCTTTGGTGGCTCTACATGACATGCAGAGCTGTTTAGTGAATATAAAACTGCGCACTGTCATGTGCACGGAAATAAGTTGTTCATGAATCTGGTCCATTGTTTTTATGGTGGAGATTTGTAGATCAGAAAAGTATGTTGCTTGGCAATCAGATAGTTTTTTTTTTTGGTAATACCAAACAGCATGGTTTTGGTTTTTGATAGATTTTATATATATATATATATATATATATATATATATATATATATATATATATATATATATATATATATATATATATATATTATAGATAGAACTAGCTTGTGGTTAATTAATCACAGGCTGAGGTAGCATAGGTCTGATTGAAGATGGGCTTGGATATTGACATGAGAATGTCTGAACTTGTTGAAGACCGTCTCATCTGAATACAGGAAAAGAGGTAGTTGGAGAATATTGTAGGGGAGTCTGTTAATAAAGATAGAGAATAGCAGGGGCCAAGCATGAAACCTTGTGGAACTCCTTTATTTAGTGGAGCTGTATCCTAAAGAGCAGACCAATTTGATTTTGAAGCGCCTATCTGAGAGGAAGTTTTGAAATGAGAGAGAGTTGTCTGTACTTATGCCAATTTCTGTAACTTTATTTAGCAGAAAAGTGTGATCAATAAGATCAAATGTTTTGGTGAGATCAGCAGAGTTTCTATAAGGCTATTTTGTCTATGCTTTGTAAAATGTCATCAGTTAAGGTTCACAGAGCTGCAGTAGTGCTCTCTGCAGGCTAGAAGCTGTCATACTTCTGAGATAGAAGATGTCACTGTTGGATGGCTTAGTTTAAGAAAGTAGACAGTTTTTGAGGACTTTGACAAGAATTGGTTATATGGAGATAAGGCACAAGTGTGAGGTTTGATTAAGGTTGGATTGCTTAGGTTGTGCTATAAGAGCTGTTTTCCAGATTTTTGGCATGATGTTTTTGGAAAGGCATAGACTGTAGGTTAAAGTCAGGGATGGAGGAGTTGTTCTCTGCAGCAGTGATGTATGTACCATGGGTTACGAATGTTAGAGCCAGGATGAGTGCCAGTGGGGGTATTGCTGAGTAGTTCTGGGGCTTTCTTTAATTTTAAATGTTTTAAGTAAAAGGGAGGGATGCAGGGTGGAGGAGAAGGAGATTCATTGTTTGCGGTAGTGACAGTTGTGTTCATTTTAGAAAACTGGCTAAACTCTTGAAGGAAATCTGAGCATGTTATTTTAGTTTTACCACAAAGGATCTCAGCAGAGTCTTTTGGAGTTTTTTGCCCTTTGAGTATGTTAATTTCTCTCCAGAACTGTTTTGGTGATCATAAGGGGTGTTTTTTTTTTTTTTGCAAAGTTTAATTTTATGCCTATGAATGGATCGTTTATCTAGGTTCCTGGGGATGACAAAGGAGGTCCAATTATTAGGGATAGGATCTAGTTTCCATATATGCCAAGCTTCATTGCAGAGTTTGAGAAAATGGTTGTGCTCTTTGATCATCCTAATATTTTTATGAAGCCTATGCATTCCGGAGAAGGATGTGTCTTGAAGATTAAAGGGCAGTTTTAATAAAACATGTGCCTGTAGAGTTAGGGCCATCTTCTGCGAGAATGGCAGACCATGTAAAGGAGACTAGTTCATTTTTTTTAGTTTGGCAATGTTATTCTTTGACTGGAACCTAAAGGTCTTTAGAACAGGAGGAACTTTTATTGACTGGTTGTTAATAGTGAAAGTGATGGGACAGTGGTCACTGAAAGTAGGTAGGAAAATTGTAATGTTTGCAATATTAATTTAAATTTCTTTTATGAAGCGACACAAACAGTAAGTCATATACACAGTGTATAGAGTGTTAGCAACTACTGTTTTCGCAATGTTGTTCCTTTTAAAAAGACTTCAAGAGCCTTCTATTTATCTTATTGTTAAATAGTATCCTTTTATTTGATAGATGACTCAAATACTTGCAATTTCAACAAATACAGAAGCATAGAATCTACATATAAATTTACTGTATCAACTTTGTCTCTAGTAAGTTTATGTGGGGTAAGCCTAACAAGAAATCCCTTTATTGAACAAACAATAGGCAGCTTTGAGTGGTTAAAATAATGTATAAAGAAATGGGCTGGATTCAATAAAATACAATTCGGTCACACCGTGTTAACATCACAGCACAACATGCACATGATAGCACAGCGATTTGTATTCAGTACATCTTGGCATGCTAATTTGTGCATAAGCAGCTGAATTATATGCTAATCAACCAATCCACGATAGCGGAGCTATTCGGCATGCCATAAAGGAATCATGCATGTTCTGTGTAGCTATCTGCCTGTACTCCAAAACCTTTTGGAGTACAGTCATAAAAACTACACAACAAAGAAAGACTGTTAGGGGCTGCAGCTGTTCTTGTACATATGTATGTGCAACAGGCTTGATTCTATGCTGCTGCTGCTGCTGATATACCTCAGGTGAGGAAGAGAAGGGTATTTAGACCCTGTTTAGCTTTTCATGTCTACATGAAGTGGAAATAGCAGACCACATCAGGGTGGATAGAGACACACTCCAGGAACTCTACATCTGAGATCAAGGGCAAACCGAGAGGAACCCATACTGGTAGTGACCAAGGTATGTGTAGCACTTAGAATTTTAGCTACAGGAACCTTTCAGAGACTCACATGAGACATTATGGGAGTGTCACAGGCATTACATCCATGATTATTCACCAATTCATGACTGCTATGCTACAGCATGCCAGTGACTATATATATATATATATATATATATATATATATATATATATATATATATATATATATATATTCTCCCTGTACCCTCCCGAGGACAGAGCTAGAACTATGAAGGAGTTCTGCCAAGTAGCACACTTCCCTGAAGTCTTCAGTACAATAGACTGTACCCACATTGAGATGAAATCACTACCCAGAGAACACAGAAGGCTCTACATCAACAGAAAGGGGTTGTACTCCCTGCAAGGTCATATGTAATGCTAGGGCAATCATCCTGAATGTGTACACTGGCAACCCTGGCAGTTACCACAACTCCCCTGTCTGGCACACCACACAGCTCTACCAGACGTTTTCCAGGGGTGATATCCCACAAGGCCATTTACTGGGGGATGCAGGGGATGCATTGGAACCATGGCTGATGACTCCCATCAGAAATGTACACACACACCTAAAGAGGAATGCTAAAATGAGGCACAAGCTCAAACTAGAAACATCACAAAGCATGTGTTTGGCCTGCTGAAGTCATGGTTTCAGTGCCTAGTTAAATTGGGGGGGGGGGGCTGCAGCACAATCCCAGTACCTGCACCAAAATTATTACAGTCTGTGCTATCCTACACAATATCATCCTACAAAAACAGCTGCAGCAGGAACACCAAGAGGTCAGAGTACACATTCCACCACCACTGGCAGGGTCACCACATCCACATACAGTTGAGAAGTCAGAGAGGGTTCTCCCAGCTGTTGTGGGTGTAGGTAGACAAAGGCATGCACAATATGGCTTCACCCTGGCCAAGAGGCAATGGAGAGTGCACATACTGACCACCTAAGGGGTACACCTTTCATCCTATGCATATACATAGAGTACAAATGATGAGAGGCAATGCTCATGACCTTTATTTCCCCAGGTAATGGCTGTGTACTGCTAACATTGGACAGAGTCAGCCCTGAATGAGAACAGTTGTAACTGAAGGACTGTCAATGTAAGTGTGAAACCTGTAATAGAAAAATAAATGTGTAAGAGCATGAATGAATAGCAGATACTTGCATAAATGGTACTCATAAGTGTACCCAAGTAGAATGGTGAGTTGTCCAGCAATGCCATCAGTATCTGACATGACTGACATCGATAACATATACTTATATAGTTTACCCCATGCAACAAAAATAACCAACATAGAAAAAGCAGTCCAAAATGTCTGCTTATCCCTACATTCCCACAAGTAGCAAAAAGCATGACTGAAAATAGTCTCCTCACCTTCAAGTTCTCTAGCTACATGGTTACCTTTTAGTGTAGATTCATCTATTTGAACACTCTGAAGACGCAAATGAGGTGTGGGCTCATTAGAATTGCTGAATACCAAATTTTTAACTTTGTGTTGCAGATGTAAACATGGTGTACCCTCTACACTATTGTTAGGTACTAATACCTTGCATTGAACAAAACACAGTAATGCACAGACCCCCTTCCCTGAAGTGGGTATGTCAGTGAGGATACACTTACAAAGTGTTGAACTAGCTGCAGAGAGCTTTTAAACAAAGGCAAAGACCCCAGATTTATATTTATTTAGCATAACAGCACAGTTTCCTGCCATTTTGCAAACATATTCGTAAATAATGTGTAAGCACTCATTTCACTATATATCTTACCTACAAATA
Source organism: Protopterus annectens (assembly GCF_019279795.1). Taxonomy (NCBI): domain Eukaryota; kingdom Metazoa; phylum Chordata; order Ceratodontiformes; family Protopteridae; genus Protopterus; species Protopterus annectens. The sequence goes on along the minus strand of NC_056744.1, from coordinate 1,285,409,258 downwards.
TACAATCAACTGAGAGTATCTAACTGTATGAACTGTTTAATACTGGACATGAAATGGGAATTGCTTGTATGCACATTATTTGACTGCTCTTGCAAAGCTGTGTCTGTGGCAAAGAGAGATAACTCACTACAACTGTATTATGTAATTGTAATAGTCTCTCTGATGGCTCAAATCCAGCACGCTCTAATTTTTTAACCTTTTGTTTCCTTTTTTAATCTTATTTATTTATTTATTTATTTATGTACATATGTGTTTTTTTTATTTATTTATTGCCTTTTTCATGTGTGTGGCATGTACATATGTGTTTATTTATTTATTTATTTATTGCCTTTTTCATGTGTGTGGCATGTACATATGTGTTTATTTATTTATTTATTGCCTTTTTCATGTGTGTGGCACATGGCATCGCATAAACACAGTTCACTGCTTAAGGAAAAAAATGAATAATTTAATTTCAGTCACTTTATACATTGCAAACACACTTCTTGACATTGTGCGGTGGTCAGCACCATGGATGGTAATGACTGCAGAAAATTCACCTGCTAGCTGAATGTATCTGTGACAGAAGTTTTAAATATGGTGAGCTAATAAAAAGATGACAAAGTCAGCGTTTGATTTCCTACAACAGATATTTTTTGTGAGGGGGGGGTCATAATTAATAGTTACACAAGTAATATATGTTCGTTAATGCCTTTTCTGTTCATGCACGAACACAGTTCACTACTTAAAGAAAAAGTGAAACATTTAATTTGTTTTACCTTCCTGTGTACAAACATGCTCATTGACAAAGCGTGGCTGTCAGCACTATGAACAGTACTGACTGTGAAAAATGCACATGTTGCCTAGCATTCCCTATGGCACCAGGTCTAAGTGCAGGGAGATAATGGTCAAAGCACAGGGTTCAAATCCAACACAATCTACTTCTTAGTAAGGGTGCCCCACTGTCATTGTTTTTAAGACTTTGATTATGAAGGTAATACTACATAACAATAGCAATGTATAGCAAAGATATCATTACTGCTTTCATACATTTACTTTTGTAGTTATCATAGCTCATTAATGACTGACATATGAACCCCATTTTATTATGTGTGTAACTGGTTTAGCATGGCAGTGATGATTATGTAATAAAAATGCAGTTGAATATCTCAGATGGACAGAATAGTTTACTTAAAGTCATCTAGACCCCCTCCAATAACCCAAGTATAACTAAAACAGAATGTATTGTGTGAGGTATGTATCATAACTCCAGACTCTGTTACTAAAGTCATGCAAGTTTATTCATTTCCAATACATTATCAGGCAGTAGTCCTGCATCACACCTGAGAATTCATGAGCCAGGACCTTTTAATGTCACACACATATAGGCTTAATTGAAGAACAGTATCAGTCACTCTTTAAGCTGTATATCTGTAATGATGATGGTTGGCAAACACTTCTTATGTGGCAATGAGGAATAATCACGTGTAGAAATATATGCATTTCCTTTTACATAGGTTTGAATATCCAAAGAAGAAAACAGCTTCACAGCATCAAATTGTAAAGTTTAATAACTAACATATATCAAAACAAAGCTTTCAGACAAAGTCCTTCATCAGTGTTACAAAATTACTTTCACGTATATACAATTTATATCATCCAAAGGACATCACATGACACAACCTAACCTATCAAAACATAATTAATCATCATTAAATCATACCATAAAATTTTAAAAAACACATACATATATATTCATTTTCATAAAAAATATATACATAAAATCTATATAAAACATGTATATTTATCATGGTTTTATACATTGCTGTCTATGTTTTAAAATTGGTTTAAGAGAAATTTGTTTATTAATTCCTGGTGAACAATCTGCATGAAGATGAATAATCCAGTCATATTCCTTAGTTTCAAGCCTAGTATTAATTAATATCACCCCTTTTCAAACTGGGTTCCATAACCTCTATAACCCTAAATAGAAAGCTATGTGTATATTCATTATCATTAATTTGCTTAGCCAATGCATTTGTCAATACACCTCTCCTAATGTCTGATTTATGCTCAATAATTCTATTTTTAAGTTTTCGGGTAGACTTTCCCACATAAAATGATGTACATGATTTACATGTGGCTAAATATACTACTAATGCTGTATTACATGTTGCTAAACATTTCAAATAAAACTTTTTTATAGCTACAGGATGGGTAAATACACTGGAAGAACAAATAGAACAACAGGAACAATTGAAACATGAAAATGTGCCATTCCTATTTGAGGCAGAAGATATTTTCTTATTTAAAGAAAAGTCCTTGTAGCACAGACGTTGCTTAAGTTTGCTACAATTCTTATATGTAAAAAGGGGTTTCTCAGGAACAATATGGTTAAGATCAGGCAGAGCTCTTAGTATACCCTAGTTCCTTCTTATAATATCCTCAATTGGTTTACTACTCCTACTATATGTCATAATATATCTCAAGTGCCCAGATGCATCATTATTTCGTTCCCTATTGGATCTGTAGTCACCATTCAAAAAATATGGTTGGACTTCATTCCATCTGTTACCCATCACTTCTTCTCTAATGTGAGTTAGTTGGGTTACATCATACCCTCTCTCACTAAATTCATGAGTCATGTCCATCATCTGTCGAGTACATATATTATAATCAGTATTGAGTCTATTAACTCTCACATACTGACTTTTTACTACCCCCTTAAAAACATGTCCAGCATGCATACTCTTTCTGTGCAAATATTTATTAGTATGCACCTCTTTTTTATATATGCTAGTATGTATATGCTGCCCTTCCAGTTGAATTCTAACTTCCTTCTTCTGGCTTTTCCCAGTTAGGGGTCGCCACAGCAGATCACATATCTGCTCATGACTGGCAGTGGAGTTTTTTATGGTGTCGAGTTGCCAGCTTGGTTCCCAACCTTCCACAGAAGGCACACACATGCACTCACTCCTAGGGCCTATTTAGAGTGTCCAATCCACCTACAGCATGTCTTTGGGAGAAAACCTGGAGCACCCAGAGGAAATCCACGTGACCCTAGGGAGGACATGCCGACTCCGAACAGAAGACACCCCAGCCGAGGATCGAACCAGGGAACCTCTTGCTGTGAGGTGATAACACTAACCACTGCACCGCCATGGCCACCCTCAGTTGAATTCTAACATCCAAATAATTTATATCCATCCTAGAAAATTTCATTTCAAAACTCAAGAAGTTTGTTGTTTGGTTCAAATAACACACAAAATTATTAAGCACATCTTCATTACCATGCCACAAAATAAAAACATAATCTACAAAACGTTTGTAGAAAAGAATACTAGATTTATACATATTCTTATTCTCATCAAAAACAAAGGCATCCTCTTAATTTCCAAGGGTAAGAATAGCATATGTATTGGCCACTGGACTACCCATAGCTACACCCAGTTGCTGATGGTTTATCTGTTTGTTAAAAAGAAACACATTATTCTCCAAAGTTATCACCAGTAGTTCAGAAATATTTTCAACCTGTCTAGCTGTAAAATCACTACATTTACATAGAATCTGTCTTATACTATTTACCCCATATTCATTGGGAATACAAGTGAACAAAGACTTGATATCCAGTGTTACAAAATGAATATCGGTCTGAGTAATCCTGTCTTATTGAGAAAACATCTTTGTATTGAACTCGGACTTTAAAGAATGCTGGCTTTTCTATGGCTGCTTTCTTGATGATATGATCTTTTTTGTAATGGCACAGAGTTGAAATTGCAGGAATTCCTAGATTATTTACATTCTACTATGGATTTCTTAACCTTTACTATGGACATTTAGGGGGATTCAGTTCATTTTCTTGATATCCAGCTTAAAAAGAATTTTGGAAGGAAGAGGTTTGACTCTAGTATATATCGAAAGCCGAGTCATTCCATCTCCCTCCTACATTTTGACAGTATGCAATCCACACACCAAAAGAAATCTGTAGTTAAAGGGCAGTGTGTGAGATTATCATGAATGGTTTCCAGTAATGATGACTTCCAGATAGAGATGTCCAACCTTAGACGAATGTTCAAAAGGCAAGGTTACCCAGATGAATTTCTGAACAATATTTTTAGTGAAGGAAATAGGAAAAGGAGTATTGGTTACTTTTCCCCTTTACTAAAAAAGTGCAGGGCATTAGTCCCATTATTGAAGGAGACTCTAAGGCAGGACAAAATGGAGTAGGGGGTTTTCAATGTGGATTACTTTTACCCTACACAGGACAATCTGAAGGCCTGAAAGAGATTGTGGAAAAAAAATAGTCTATATTCTCCACCAATAGTGAACATCAGAGTACAGTAGGACCAAAACCTATTGTGCTGTACAAGAAGGCTCCCTGTTTCAACATGTTGTTGGAAAGGATTAACATTCACAGCCAAACAGGGAAAATGTTCACGTGTGAGAGTTGCAACTGCTGTAAATTTATGTTTGAAGAGTCTTTTATTGCAGTGCCCAGGTATGTAAATATTTATCTCAAACACAGATTTTCATGCAGCAGTAAGGGAGTGATCAACCTAGCCCTTTGTACAGAATGCCCTGCATTTTATATAGGGAAGACCAAGAGAGTATTAAGGCAGAGGGTATATGAACAGCAATATGACATCAGGAAGGGGGATGCGCACAATGCACTAGCAAAACATGTGAAAGGACACCCAGGACACCCATTCAAGTTTTGTGGTATAGATCAGGTTCAGTTAGGTGAATGGTGGAAGGGGTTCCAGTTGATGACTATTTGGAGTATTTGAAGTTGAGGTAGCAACTAAAAACTAACACCACCCAGCCCCTGGGACTAAACGACAATGTTTCTGTTACCAGTATGCCTAAACTAAAGGCATCATATTATTTTTAACCTTTTATATTAAAACCTTTCATTTCATTCCTGTTTTATATGTGTAAAAAATTTTTTTCAATGTTTTATTTAGATAACTGAAAGGGTTTAAAGTCTTTTGTTAAAGTTGGGTTTTCAGTTTTAAAAAAGGTAATGTGACACTCCATTAGTTTATCTGGTAACTAGTGAATCCACACCAGTTGAAACACTGAATTCAAACTGTTTTTACTTTTATATCATGTACAACATACTGGTTTTTAACATTTCCCAGTTTCACCAAATGTTTTTATGAGGGCAAAATGTTTTTTCATTGGTTAATTATGCAATGAAGTAGCCAATTAACAAATGGACGGTAGCTACCCGCAGGTATAAAAATGGTGATTGTGTGCTTATTTATTGTTCTGATGAAGTCCTGATACCTGTGGATGAAAGTGCTTAACTTGTGTTATTTTGAATAAAGCTTTTTTGCGGAACTCGGCTCTGAAGACTTCTTCAACAACTTGATCTTTAGTTGTGTTTCTGACTTCCAACAAAATATGTGCCAAGTCATCCCATTGATCCCTCCAAAGCCAAGGCTTAAAAGCCAAGCCATTGTGCATTTCAGTGTTGACCATCGTACAAAGTGTGACCAGGTAAAGTAGCACATATGCCAAAAAATCAATGTGAAATTTCACATAATCATTGCTGTTTCATAAACTCATTTCCTCTTTGTTTGGCAATGTTTCCCTTTGCCTACCATCGTGAAAATGCAGTTGGCATGGTTGTTCATGTTTCTGCATGGGTCATAAACACGAGATTACACTTTAGTGGGAGACCATTGCTACTGTTGTTGGAAGACCTTTGCAGACATGGCGGGTGATGGGAAGGATGGTGCAAAATTCAGGGCACAATGATGGGTGTACAGAAGTCAAAAACATTGTTTCACTCCTCACAAAGTGGAGATTGCTGCAGGGGGATTATCCTGGATCTCAGTACAAGGCTAATGCTTTGAACAGTCTAGCAACGGCTTTCTCTAGCACATTTGGCATACCATGCAATGGGGAGCAGTGTAGGCACCACTACAGTGACTTTAAGAGGTACTGGATGGCACAACTCGACCAGTGGCTGGATGAGTATCGAACTCTCCCCAGTTGTGTAAGTATACAGGTCAAGCAACTTGAAATTATATGCAATTGTGTAGATAGCCAAGACTTGTAGGCATAAAGCTTAGATGTCTGTTCTTCTTCTTGTTCTTTATTTTACAGCTGCAGAGGAAATCACAGTGAACAGGGAGACATATGCTGAGAGACTAGAGTGACTCAGAGAGGCAGGGGGTATGTCTGCAGTACAACTGACCCTGATAGTAGTAATTATTGTGATTCCATAGATCAGGAGAAACTTCAGCATGCATATCTTAACTGTAACAGCAAGCATGTATGTTTTCTTGTGTAGCTGTTGGTGATTGTATTAGGCAAGTACAAAAGTGTATTCAGATTATGTGGGTTCAATTCTCACAAGTAACTTACAGATTCGTATCAACAAGCTTTGTTTTTAAAGCTGAAATGTAACAAAATTGACTTTAATGCCATGTTGTTAACTTACATTTTATTATCTTTGGAAGCGTCTATGGAATATGTGCATATTCCAAGAATTACTTGTAACAATTCACAATCATTTTTGGGATTGTGAAAACTCTATAACTAGTATAATAATAATAAATGGCTATTTACTGTAATAAAGAATGAATGCAAGATATGTTTCTAATTATCTCTTTTCTTTTTTTGTCTCACCTCACTGCTTATCACTTTTTTTGTGGGTTACGTAGAATCACACTATTCTGATGTCATACCCTTCTGCCAACAAACCAAATGCATTTCAGCACAGGGAGGTGGGCCAACTTTCATGGCTCAGCCTGCCAACCCTCCACTAGCTGCTGCACCGATATCCAGAACCTCTGTGTCACAACCTGACAGTGCTACTTCCACAACCCCTGCCCTACCAGGTCCACCCTCATAAGGTAGCATTGTCTTGGCTGCTTATGCAGTGGTACCCACCAGGAGTACTGGTGGAGTTGGTGATTATGCTTGCCTCCTCATTTCATCCTCCATGAGCTGCAAGGGATGTTGTGTGATATGATAGAGAGTGGCCTTGGTGCTTGCATCAGCTAACTAGAGTGGTTGCTCCTAAAAATTGAAAAGACACTTCCATGTCAAGCAGTCTCATAAGCACCTGAGGAAGCGGACAGTGATGACAGCTCTGAGGATGAGGACTAGATTCTCACTTTTCTAGGCTTGACTGGCATGTGCCTCCAGTGTCCCCTACCTGTCCCCAATCATGGTGTCCCCAACCTTCTTGTGTTCATCATCATCCCTGTGTCTGTCTTGTATGTCCTGTTTGTCTGCATCTTCTTCCTCACCTACCATACCTACCTGACCCACACATTCCTAGGTCCCTTTGACAACATTCTTCTCTTTTTGAAACCAAAAAAAAATGGGCACCTGTTCCACAAAAAAAAAAAAAAAAAAAAAAAAAAATTGTCTTCTCGACACACTTGATTTGGCTCTACAACATCATTGTGTTGTTGTCAACCATCCATGTTGTGGTGACAGTCCAAATTCATCAAATTGTGTCTATATGTGCACATTAATCTGGTGAAGAAGTGGATATCTATGCTTCATTCTTAATCCCCTCCTGCAGATGTCTGCATTGCTTCCTGTTTGTTCTTCCCTCTGCTTGCCCCCTAATTTCACCAGTTTTCTATCAAGCCCATTTTCACATATTTAATCTAGTCAAAAACAGAATCACACACAACATCTATGACCAGAAATGGCCCATAAAAACCCTTCACTTTTTGTCCTCTGCATTTGGTGGAGTTTGGCATCATGCACCAATGCCGAGTGGCGGTGAATGCCTACCCATGGCAAAACCTGATGAGTTTTGGTTATTGGCTGCACTAGTCCAGTTATTTTCACACAAAGGTACTTAATCATGCTGCACTATAGGAATACAGAGGGGAGGCAGAATACTGGCACTGCTTTGAAACAGTTACTCTGACAGTTCTTGGATTGCTAAATATAACACAGTGCAACTTCCTATGTGAAATGTTGACATAAATCACTTGACTGAAGATTTTGTTTGCCCATAGTATCAAGGATTTTATTCCAGATGCATCTTACATTATTTCTAAGTATGATGTTATATGTCTATGATATGTTTAATCACCCACATCTTAACATTTGTTACAGGTACGATTTGTCATGGAGATATATTACATACCGGCCAAAAAAAGTATTTGAAGTGACATCCATTCTCACAACTATAATATAGTTATCCAGCCTTCTTCAGCTTGTCATAAGCCTGTTGTCTCTCTTCTAAGCCTTCTTTATCCCTATATCCTTCACTTCATGCTACACAGCATGGCAAGTTAATAATGAGAGCACACCAAAAACATGTCCATAAATGTTCCATTACAACAAAAATTGTTATATTATGTCCATCTCGCCTTGCATTCACCCCTTCACTCCCACCTATCTTCATGTGTGTGTCTATTAGGCTGATGGATGTAAAGGTCATCTCATGTTTTCTACATACTGACATGACTCTGATGATGGATAATACCAACATGTTTCCTTGATTCACTAGGTTATCAGTGTTCCTGTAATGTGCAAGGCTTCAAAGTCTGCTGTAGGATTGCCTTTGTGTCATGTTCAGGTGGTGATCAGAAGTATAAACATACGTTTACATCTTGTCAAGATTTATAAGCCAGCAGTAGGGGATGCTGTTAAGGACTGTTTTCAGAGATCTCTTTCCTGTGTATCTATTACCTATCCATCTGTCTGCCCCTTCTCCTACATAAGTAGGATATCTGCCTATCAAGTAAACTGTAAGGTGGGCCACAACTGAAATAACTGTCAAAAATCAGTTCCAACATGGCACCATTATATTTCACATTTCCCACGTCTTTTTCAAACAGACAGTACAGATGTATTAATTTTCATCATGCTATCCCTTCCATCCTTATCTCATGCAATTTGTGCTACAGAGCAGGACATATTCTGATTGAGGAGACATGTCATACCAACCACACCATTAAGATGTTCATGAATGTGCCAGGACAGTACCTCTTTCATCGTCTACAGCCCTGTGTCTGTCATCACCTCCTCTGTCTCATCACCATACTTTCAGCTGTCCAGATTTTTGCCTCATATTTTTAGTCTTTTCCTCATAAAATATGTGGTTTTCTAGCAATTCACTGGGATGATCCAAGGACTGAAGTCACTAAATAATGCCATACATTTTTGTTTCAGACTTCATATCCTTTAGAAAATGCATATAAACACATATCCTCTTATTATAATGGCTTTCGACGTTTTTAGAGCAATATTTAAAATCTGTCCCTATTTTTGGGCCTCTGTCTCCCTTGTTATGTCTGTCTTTGTCCAGATGTCTTGCACTAAAAGGTTGAGAGTTATGCTCATCACAATATATTGTAACATCTTTAATAGGATGCTGGATGTAATATTCATCTAATATGTTACAGTATATCCCTGTTTGCACACAGTTTGACAATGAGTACCAGTGGACACAGCTGCTTCATAAGTTCAGGTTGAATCCTGAAATTCTAATCATGCATGATGATCATGTGCTAATAGTTTGCCATCATCTGCACAAATCAGCTTCTCAACGATGTGCTTTGTAAAGAGGTATATTGCATGTCTTACTCTGGTTACTGTGCTGTAATCCTCTACTATATGACAATACACTGATAACACAAGAGAAGGGCAGCAACGTGTGAACACATACTTTCTAATATCCATGTGTGCCCTCCAGCAATGCATTTGCAAATGAGTTGTCAGTACTTGGGCCATTGTATAAGAGACACAAGAATTACACAGCCTAACTGTATTGTTATATTTGGTATGGGTTTATAGCAGTGATGGCTGGTGACTTCAAATCAAAGGGGGGATGCAGGAGACAGTTAAATGCGTGGGGCCAACGGGAAGTGGTATGACCATCTAGAGAGGGATGGAGCTATGCTCAAAACCACAAAAAATGGGACTTTAATTAAATATGCTGCCCTGGGTGCCAAACTGTCATTATGAGAGTCCAATTAAGACAAAATGAAGTGCAGAAGAAAAAAAATATTTCAATGCATTGGCTACATGACAGCTTACTTAATATCTAGATGGAAACAAAAAGGTTGTGAGGCATGAAAAAATAAATTACTTTTTAAATAAATTACTGGAATGCCAGTCAAAATCAAGTATAGAAAAACAAGCAGCACTCCACTCAAACCACTTCTTCTTGCACTGGAGTTCTAATTATAATTTATATTCAACTTTATAAAAGTACCAAGTAACATGCTGAAAGTAGCAATCTCTGTGATACCCCCACATGTAAAAATGTTTCTTATCCAAAAAAGACCTGCTGCCTGACAACTATCTACTTGTTTCATGGGGAAAACATGATCAAGGTAAAAAATGAACAGCAACCAAGAAACAAGCTCAAGATAAATTGTTTAAAGGATTACTGCACATGTTATGGACCACACATGATAGATTGGCATTTTGTTTAGTTTATGGGCAAAGCTTGCAAAGATGACTGCAAGTCTCCAACAAATGTAATGAGCTTCTGAAAATACTGTAATCCTGTCCTTTATTATAAATACTGTCATATGCATTTCAATACCTAAAGCTTATATGTTATCTAGTTATGTAAATATTCTCTGCATGGCAACAACAAAAAGGTTTTCAATGTTGGTAATTCTTTAACAGTATGCTTGTTAAAGCTTACTTGCATCTTATAATCTCAGACAAGCTTATCTGATGGTCATTAAATCATTGCTACTTAAACAAGGAGGAACAGGGACTGCAACAACATTCATTTTCTGAATAATAAGAGGCATAAATTAACAGTATAAAAATATGACAGAAAACCAGAACATTCTGCAAAATCAAGGACAGATGAAAAGCCACTGTAGTACTTGTTTCTAACTTGGATGGGATGATACTCTGCACACACACTGCATAACTGCTCCTTGCCTTGCTTGGACACATCCAGAGTCACTACATGGGGGAGTGGGGTACAACAAGTATGTCACAATTTCAAATATGTCTGGCTGACGGTGATGGCCCTGCCACATTTGTCATACCTCTCAACCTCTGAGCAAGAAATCTGGAAAAAGCCATAAACTGAAGTGGGACAAAGGCCCAGAAACAAGGACATTTTTTAAATATTGCTCTTATAAACTTAGATAGATAATAGAATAGTAGGTCTGGCATTAGTATACATTTTCTGAAGGGTATGAAATCTGAAACTCAAATGTCTGTCATTATTTTCTAACTTCAATCTTTAATGATTTGCCACTAATTTGCCAAAAAACACAATTTTATGAAAAATGGACCAAAAATGTGATGCAAAAAAAAAAAAAAAACAAAATAGCCACACAATACAGCTGGGAACCTGTGAAAGAAGGGACACTTTTTTAATATTAGTACTGTTAAGTTGAGCAGCTGACAAAAATAAGAGAATCTACATGCATTTCTGAAATAAAAGTAATCTATAACTCTGATTATTACAATTATTTATTAATTGTAACCCCTTCACATTTTCTTCCAAAATTGCCATTTTGCAAAGGGATTATTGGTGGGAGAGCAACATTTTGAGCCAAAGTTGGGGACAGTTGAGAGGTATGGATATACCTAATTCTGTAAAGCGATTTATTTGCATGTACCTCTCAACCTCAATACAGGAAATCTGGACAAGGCCAAATATATTGGGGGGAACATACAGACAGTAGTAAAAATTGTTCTTGTATAAACTTAGACAGTCGTTAGAGTAACATGTCTTGCTTTAGCATGCATTTTTTTGAATTGTGTGAAGTCTGAAACTCAATGTCTGTCATTATTTAGTGACTTCATTCCTAAATGATTTGCCAGAAAACCCCACATTTTATGAGGAACAAACCAAATATAAGAAGCAAAAATCAATTCAGTCTGTGACAATCTGGAGAGTGGAGAGGTATAATTCAGCCGGGGCTGTCTTTCAGTTTGCCGATTTTCCCCTTCACAAAATCATGGTCAAATGGGGCCTCCTCCTGCAGCCATTACTTGGCTATTTCACCCCATTTACCATAAACACTATAATATGCATACTGCTTTACTTTTAAGATGGTTTGGATTTCATTTAAAAGTTTTATTTTACATTTTACAGCACAAACACTACTAGACATCTGCTAAACAAAACAATGCAGTCACAAAATAAAAATAGACTTAGCATTAAAACTTTTCTGCCCTTGAAACTCACATTCATTGAAACAGCATTGAAACGCACATTCAAAGAAAATACATGTGGCCAGTGGCAGATAAAGATTAACTATGGGCTGTTTCCAAATCATAGGCCCCTTGCAGTACATACATACATACATACACACACACACACACACACACACACACACACACACACACACACACACACACACACACACACACAGACCAGTTTCTCCTGACTTAATAAGTTCGTCACACACACACACTTCTCCTAACTTACGTTTGTCTCTCTCTCACACACACACACACACACACACACACACACACACACACACACACACACACACACACACACACACACACACACACACACACAGAAGTTTCTCCTGATTTAATAAGTTTGTCAAAAAGACAAGCCATAACCAGTTTCCTGTTTCTCGGCGCCGGATCAAACATTTGCTTGCATGCATGCATAGGGTGCCTCTGCTTGTTCCAAGCATGCCCCAGACTGCAGACCTTGCAGTCCGATCCCCTTCCAGTCTATGTGGTTGTAACCACATATACTTCTGGGGCATCTGTAGACTGCTGCCTGTTTTCCGAATCTAGACTGGTTGAACAGCAGTCCAGATTCAATTTTCTAAGCACGCATGTGTGGAGTTCTGGGATTTTTTTTATTTTTTTTTTGTTTGTTTTATAGCTGGGGGGTGCAGTCCTACAGTCCAATATCATGAGCTGCCACTGGCTTATAGTCATAGTGTACATTGGTCATGCCTGATCATATCCCATTGATTCTGTCAGTAACTTCTATTAATGTGAAAATACCTTCATCTGTATATGTCACATAACTCCATCATTGCATTACTGGTGTTTCACAAGTGTGTGTGTATGTGTTGTCTAATCTGCACAATGTCCTGAGAAACAGGTTCATGTCTGTCTCACTGCTGCAATATGCATTCATGACAGCTTATTTCACCTGGGTTGCAGGATGCATTTATAAGTAATTATGCAAATTGCACTCACACAATGATATTACAAATCCTGACTTTGCATCCAAGTCTCATAACAATATAAGTTATCTGCAAAACTCTCATGATGTCATCTTCTGTAAAGTGCACTCTGACACACTGTTAAAGTCTTCTTGCAGTGGCATGATTGTTAAGTACTGTGCTCTCTGGGTTGTGCATCTAGATAGGTAGTGGATTTAAGCTGCGTTTATGTGTGTGTTTGTGTTTAGTCAGATAAGTATGAGTCCGTGCCTGCTGCCCTCACTCAAGTAGTGTTTGTCAGATACTTTTAAACTGCTACTTGGCTCCACAGAAATTTCACATAGACCTCCCACCCTCTTCTTCTCAGCATACACTGATAATTTCATACTCTATAAAGTCTGGTCTGACGTTACTGCAGTCAGACTTCTGTAGTGGCACTCACCTTTAGTACCATGATCTCTATCTTGTGTAACTAGGTAGATAGGGTGTTTTCATCTCCCAGCAGTCTGCTTCCGTGTGTGCATCATTTCCTTCAACTATCAGTGTGGAGGCAATTTTACATGTGCATGTAAGTCCATAGCTATGTCAGACACTCCTCCCAACAACTTCTCACCATGCACTGATAATGTCATCCTGTATAAAGTGCACTCTGACACAATTAACATTAGACTTCTTTGGTGGCACCAGTGCTAATTACTGTGATCTCTAGGTTGTGTAACAAGATAGGTAGGAGTTCTAATCTCGGGTCTATATTATATCCTCGAATGCTTAAAAAAGCGAATGCTGGTTTATCGAACTTATTTTCGCGAAACTGCAAAATATCGAAGCAGCAGAAACTTGAATTTTTTCCTAGGGAAAGAATTCGGTTGTCCATTTCTGTTGCTTCGGTATTTTCAATGTTATGGTGGAAAGTTACTGGTCGGATTCAGGTAAGTGTGCGATTGTGTGGATGTGAGTGTTAGGGTGATTTAGGTGAGTTAGGGATAGGGCTCGGGTTAGGTGAGTGTGCGATTGAGTGGACATGAGGTTTAGGGTGGATTTAAGTGAGTTAGGGTTAGGGAGCGGGTGAGGTGTGTGCGATAGTGACGGACCTTAGGGTTAGGGTTTGGGTTAAGGTAAGTGGGTAGTTAGTGGTGTGTGCATAGTTTAGTGTAGGGTTAGGTATCAGATTTTAGGTGTATGTGTGTGGATTTCTGTTTGTTTGGTGTGCTTGTGTTGTGTGTATGTGTTTTGGATCAGCGATTTTTTTCCCTGGGAAAAAAAATCGCTGATCTGACAGTTCAAGATTGTAAGCTTTCGCTTAAATTAGGTCGATCATAGGTCGATCAATCAGCGTTCACTTTTTTAAGCGTTCGATGATATAATATAGACCTCTAATCTCACAGCAGGGAATGTGTGTGTGTGTATGTGTGTGTGTGTGTGTGTGTGTGTGTGTGTCTCTTCCTTCAAACATTAGTTTGGAATCAATTTTACAATGAGATGTGACTCTACAGCTCTTTTACAAACATCTCCCAACATCATGTTCTTAACATAGTCTGATTACTTCATCCTGTATAAAGTGCACTCTGACACTGCTAAAGTCTATCATCTGTGGTGGTGCTAACCTTATGTTGTACAGAATACAGTTCTATACCTACACAGGTATGGTGCTTGAATCTGATCTCAGACAGGTCGTGTGTGTGTGTGTGTGTGTGTGTGTGTGTGTGTGTGTGTGTGTGTGTGTGTGTGTGTGTGTAGGTTGGCGGTACATTATGGGCATTATATGATATTGCAAATCTCTTCTCATTTGACCCTTACTCAGGAAAACCTTTTACATATCCCCCTGAATGCAGCTTCTCCTTTTTACCTCTGCCCACATAACACCCTTTATGTGGAACACTGAGGATATCATCATCTCAATCTTGCATGCACACACTGTAAAGCAGAACCCCTCCAAGACCCTCTACAAACTATCTCCAGACCACTGGATGTCAGATTTCTAATTTACTCATGGGGTGTTGCCCATGTCCCATATAGACAGAGGGCATCCATAATAAAATCAAAGATGTGCACGTACCCTTACTATCTTCCCTCACTAGAGATAGCAGTTTGGGTTTAAATGGGATAATAATGGCCAGGATTGTATGGGCTCTTGACCATTAGCCTGGTAGTGTCCTACGTCCCTATGAACATTGCACATGTTGATGTTGTTGCCATCCAAGTGTGCTATGCTAAGGTGTGGATGTACTGTATCATACAACAATGTAGTCCAATCTGGATTTGAGCTACTGTATTGATGCACACCTCTGTCATTTGTTTACATGTTCCTTCCATAACAGCTGTAACAATATAACTCCTGAGGAATGGGGACATGGGGTAATGCTATGTATATTGTTAGCTTACTAAGGCATGTCTTCTGATAGTTTGAGTATATTCACATTTTACAGAGTTCTCATTCAAACATCAAAGTGATAGCTGATATATGGCACAGGTGGGAATGTTATAACAATATTGCAATATTACATCAAAATGATTACATGGGCACATATGCCTGGATTCATTAGCATGTTGTAATGTGGTTATATACACAAGCATATGAATTTTTCAGATTCAGTTGTATCCTTGGTGAATGCATTGTATGCAGTACTGTGTAGCTATTCACAATGATTGTACTGGTGTTACCAAATAGCACTGTGTGGCTGTCAGCATTTGTGACATTAACTGTTATGCACGAACCACATCCACTTCAGTTGTCATGTGTCCACATATGGTGTCAGGGTCCTCACCTACACATTTCCACAGATAAACATATAGGCATATGATATACAACTGATGTAATGATGTGAAATAAGTAGAGCTGTACAACTGTGTTAACAGTTCATCTGTGTTGCATCGGATTCATACCCAACGTTTTATTTGGAGATGCTATATAGCCTAAAGTCCAATTGTTTCATAGGTACAGTTGTATTGTGACTGTACATCACATGGACATACCACTATATCACATCACTATTCATAGGTTCATATGTTCATAGGTTGGTACTAGGCTATCTGCCTGAATGCATTTATAAGCCTAGCCAGAATATGTTGGCTTTCGCCACCCCCTTAGATTAGTTCCCTGTGCCTCTGTCCAGCAGAGCCACTGAAGTGATCTCCGAGGTAAACTTTCTGTTTCCCATCCACTCATGAAGGTTTCTTTTGAAGAGTGTTAGTGAGGAGCTCTGCCTAATGTAGATTGGGATCTTGTTCCAAAGCATGGGAAGTCTCTGGGACAGGAATCTATCCCTCCAGCATGTCCTATTTATTGTTGTGGTGAGGTTTAGATCCCTAGAGCGTGTGGCTCAAGGGGATAAGATTTCTTTAGGTGGAGCATGTCCATCAGTTCTGGGTTGGAGATGGCCTTGTATGTCAGGCAGAGATCACCTCTGAGTAGGCAGTATGCAATCAAGTACAACTGGAGTTTCTTCAGTCGAGCTGCATAGGGCAACTGTTTGAGGCCAGTGATCCTCTTGGTGAGGTACTTCTGTGGTATTTCCAGCTGTTATCAGTGTCTTGTAAGTTACATCCCAAATGGGGCGTTGTACTCTATTATGGGTCTGATGAGTTATGAGTAGAGGGGCACAATTACCTCTTTTGATCTGGATGCAAACCCTTTTGTGATTAGGTGGGCCACTTAGAAGGATTTTCTAACCATTTTGGCAATGTGATTATCAAAGGGTTGATTACTATCTACTTGATTCCCAGATCCTTTATTCCATCTTCTGTATTTAGGGGACTACCACCTATGTGGTAGTTTGTGGGTACCGTGTTTTTTTCCAAAGGGGATGACTATGCACTTTTTGGCATTTAGCTTGAGGCCTTGATTTTGACACCAGGTATCCATCTCAGTGAGACCCTTTTGGAGGAATTCTGTGTCAGCCAGAGAGTCAATTATAGCCTCTAGTTTGCAGTCGTCTGCGAAATTGGTCAGCCATAGTCCTCCTGTGCTTGTCTGTACTTCTGAGATGTATATACCGAACAGGAGGGGTCCTAGGACTGAGCCCTGGGGAACCCTACTTGTAACTGGTTTAGAGTCAGACCTAGCTCCCTCAACTCTCACCCTGTTCTGGCCCCACCTTTGTAGAGTGGAATAACCATTGCTGTGCACAACTCTATGGGTATGTAACCTGTGGAGAGGCTAAGTTTAAACAGTGTGTTTAGGTGAGGGGTTAGTTCATCTTTGAGCTTATGTAGGAAGCAGCCTGGGTCACCGTACAGTCCCATTGATGCTGTGTTTGTGGCTTTGGAGAGGGCTGTTTTAACCAGAGTGTCTGTGATTTCAGGGACTCTACATTCTTCTGGTATGGTAATGGGCCCTTTTGGGGGTGAGGGGGGTTGAAGTTTGCAGTGAGCCTGTCTGCCAGGATGTTGGCGATATCGGTCAGTTCAGTGTATTTTGTGCCATTCTGCACTAACTCCGAGCAGATCTGAGCATTGCCACTTAGATTCTTGACATAGCTAAAGAATGCCTTGTGGTTATCTTTGGAGTCCTTGGCAATTTTTCTTTCAAAGCTCACCTTGGATGATTTTATGAGGGATCATAGTTTCTTGCTGATACTGATCAGGGATTCCTTCCCTTCTTGGGATTTTACTCTTTTCTGTACTAGTTTCCTCCTTCTATTGTATAGCTTGTTTATGGCAGGAGTCCACCAGACTGGTTTTCTTTTCTTGGAGGAGTGAGTCTTGGTTTTGCTTGGGATGGCACGATCCATGCATTCTTGTGGCTGCCTGTAGAATGCATTAGTAAAGGATTTTACAGCTTGGACAGTGTCATCCTTCAGCATGTAGGCTTTGAAACTTTCCACCTCAGTCTTAAGTAATGTGAAGTTTGCTTTTGAAAAGTTTTTCACGGTGGTTTTCTTGTCCGGCGGTGGGGGTGGAATATGGATATCCAAAGTAATTTGTTTATGGTCAGATCTAGCCAGCAAAGGGTTGATGTCTGGTGTGGAACCCCGGTCACCCATGTTGATGATGACCAGGTCCAACATGTTGTCACCTCTGATGGGAGTGTTGACCAGTTGAACCAGGGCGTTTGAGTTTAGAAATTCTAGGAAAAGTTGGGCAAGGGAGTTAGTACTTGAGTAGTTCTCCCAGTTAATGTTTGGGTAATTGAAATCACCCAATATTAGGGTGTTTGGCAGGACCTTTATGTTTCCCAGTGTTTCCAGAAATGCGGAATGGGGGTCCTAGGACATGGTGGGTGATCTGCAGCAAGCTACAATTTGAATTGCAGTTTTGCCCATTGTTAGTTGCACGTGGATGATCTCTGCAGCATAGTGCTGTGCCACTAACCTGGAGGTGTGGGTATCCTTGATGAATATGGATAGATCCCTGCCTTTTGTATTTTGGTTTGGGTTCTGTGGCTGAAATGTATGGTATGAGTTGTAGCTTGGTAGTGCTGGGGTGCTCTCTGGAGCCTTAAACCAGGTTTCTGTTTCTGCACATATATCGATTTTCTCCATACTGAGGAGTGCATGCATTTTGAGGTTTAGACTTCTGGCATTGAGTAGCATTACCCTCAGTTTTTTTGTTACTTGTCCTATTTACAGTGGTAGGTTTGTCTTTTGAGCCTTTCCTAAAAAAGGCACTATGGGGGTGGCAAGAGCCTTGGCCAGTATTCGAAAGCCTAAGGGTGACAGGTGCAAGTTATATCTCTAGTGAAGCAGTGTGGCTTGTCAAGCATGTCACCCCAGGTGGACAGACACTGGATCCCCTTTGAATGACACCAGAAACTTAGCCAATTGTTGAAATTGAAAATTTTTTCTTTATACTGTGGTATCATTCTTGATGAGGGCAGGATGCTACTCAGGGTCAGGGTCATACCGGCCTGGGCTATGTCATCAGAGAGCTCTTCCATGTCTCTGTTCATGTAGTCCAGGGAGGTACAGCTCAGGTCATTCACACCAACATGGACAATAACAAAGTCATATTTGTACTTGTTCTGGAGTGACCTGAGTGCTTGTGTTATGTGGTGGATCCTGGCCCCCAACAGGCAGCTAACAGTAACCTTCTCCTTATTCAGCCTAGTGAGAGGGACTTCAGTGTGCCTGACTATAGAGTCACCTATTACTAGTATGTTGGGTACGTTATTTTGCCTAAGGGCTGTGATTGCAAGGGAAACTGTTTTTATGAAGTATGTGTTTCATGGTTTGTGTTGGGTGGTGGAGGTTGCTTGGATGTTTGCTTTAGAGGTCTCTGTTGGTTTTGCAGATTTTTATTTAGAGCCTCCGAGTATGTTTTCTTGTATTTATGTGTGTTTTTTGCCAGTGCTGGTTTAATGGGTCTATGTAAGACTGGTGGTGTGATACAAGTATTTCCCTTCTCCTCTTAGGTTCATAGGTTCATAGGTTCATACTAGGCTATCTGCCCAAGGGCATTTATAAGCCTAGCCCAGAGTTTTGTGGCTTTCGCCACCCCTTTAGTTTGAAGGATACTATGCCCATTATTTTGCTGTGCCTCTGTCAAGCAGTGACACTGAGGTAATCCTTGGGGTATATCTGCGATCTCCCATCCATTGGTCAAGATTTCTCTTGAACAAGGCCAGCGAGGTGCTCTGCCTCACATGTACCGGGATTTTGTTCCACAGCATAGGGAGTCTCTGGGTGATGAATCTGTCCCTCCAGCATGTCCTATTAATAACCGTGTCAAGGTTTAAGTCTCCCGCCCTTGTAGTTCTGAGGGATCTAGATTTTTTGAGGTGAAGCATGTTCATCAATTCTGGGTTGGACATGGCCTTGTATGTCAGGCACAGGTCACCTCTGAGCAGATGGTAAGCGACTGAATAGAGCTGGAGCTCCTTTAGTCAGGCAGCATAAGACATATTTTTGAGACCCTTTATCCTTTTGGTGAGGAACTTTTGGGGCCTTTCCAGTTGCTGCAGGTGTCAGGTCAGATACATTCCGAAGGGGGCATTGTACTCAATCATTGGTCTGATGAGTGATGAGTACAGGGGGACGATGACCTCCCTTGATTTAGATGTGAATCCCTTCATGATCAGGTGGGCAATGTAGAAGGTCTTCCTAACTACTTTGGCAACGTGAGTGTCAAACGAAAGGTTACTGTCAACCTGGGTCCCCAGATTCCTGATAACCTCTTCTGTGCTCAGTGGATTGCCACCTATATGGTAGCTAGGGGTAACCTTGTTTTTCCCGAAGGGTATGACTATGCATTTCTTGGCGTTTAACTTTAGTCCATGGCTCTGGCACCAGTTATCCGTTTCTATGAGACCCTTCTGAAGGATATCTGTGTCAGATGTGTTCTCGACTATGGCACCCAGTTTGCAGTCATCTGCAAATTTTGTCAGCCATAACCCTCCTGTGTTTGCTTGTACTTCTGAAAAGTAGATGCCAAACAAGAGTGGGCCCAGGACTGAGCCCTGTGGGACACCACTTGTGACAGGCTTTGAGTCTGACATGGCGCCAGCAACTCTGACCCTGTGGGTTCTGCCACTTAGCCAGTTTGCAACCCATCTTGTGACGTATGGGTTTACATTTAAGCTGATGAGTTTTTCGATGATACCTGAGTGGGGTATTGTGTCAAAAACCTTTGCCAGGTCAAGGTAGGCTGTGTGGACTGCCTTTCCCTCATCAATGGCCTTGGTGACTGTTTCGAAAAAGTCAACCAAGTTTAAAAGGCATGATCTGCCTTTGACAAAGCCAAACTGGGTTGGATCCAAAGTCTGCAAGTCCCCTATGTCTTTATTTATGAGTTCCATTATGATCCTCTCCATACCTTTGCAGATCAGGTTTGTCAAGCTGATGGGACGATAATTTCCAGGGTCGGTGGAGGCACCGCCTTTGTGAAGTGGGACCACAGTTGCCATACACCACTCCTTGGGTACGTATCCTGAGATGAGGCTAAGATTAAACAGCTGTCCTAACTGTAGGTTTAATTCCTCATTGAGTTCGTGGAGCACACAACCGGGGACACCATCTGGTCCCATGGATGCTGTGTTTTTCGCCTTGGAGAGAGCGGTTCTCACCTGAGCATTAGAAATGTTTGGGGGGCTACAATCCTCTGGTATAGATATCTCTCCTTTTGGGGGGGGGGGGGAGAAGTTTGCACTGAACCTGTCAGCCAGTATGTTGGCAATGTCTGTAGGTTCAGTTATTTTTACATCATTTTGAACTAATTCTGAGCAAATCTGGGAGTTTCCTCCCAGGTTTCTGACATAGCTAAAGAAGGCCTTATGATTGTCTTTTGAGTCCTTAGCAATTTTTCTCTCAAAATTTGCCTTGGATGATTTTATGAGAGATCGTAGTTTTTTACTTATAATGATCAAAGGTGTCTTACCTTTTAGGGATTTTGCTCTATCTTGTAGTAGCTTCCTCCTTTTGTTGTAGAGCTTGTTTATGGCTGGGGTCCACCAGACTGGATGCTTGCCTTTGGTACAAAGAGTCTTTGTTTTGTTTGGGATTGCCTGATCCATGCAGTCCTGTAGGTGCTGATAGAAGGCATTTGTAAGTGATTCAGCAGCTTGAGTAATGGTTTCCGCAGGCTCGGGGGCCTTAAAAGAGACCACACTAGTCTTTAGAAGTGTGAAGTCGGCTTTAGAGAAGTTCTTCACTGTGGTCTTTTTTATCTCAGGTGGGGGCGGGATGTGGACTTCCAGTGAGATTAGTTTATGATCTGATCTCGCCAGTGAGGGGTATACTTCCAGTGTTGAACATTGTGACCCCATGTTCGTGATGATGAGATCAAGTATGTTTTCACCTCTTGTGGGGATGGTGACTAGTTGTTCCATGGCATTTGGGTTTATGAACTATAGGAACCTTTGGGCTAGAGTGTTGGGGCTTGAGTAGTGATCCCAGTCTATATTCGGGTAGTTGAAGTCACCTAGTATGATGGTATTTGGAGATACATTTATCCCCTCCAGTGTTTTCAGGAAAGCTATGTGAGGTTCCTGAGTTTGAGAGGGTGGCCTGTAACATGCTACAAATTGCAGAGCAGTCTTGCCTATGGTTAATTGCACCTGGATGGTCTCTGATGCATCGTGAGTTGCCACCAACCTTGAGGTGTGGGTGTTCTTGATGAATATGGACACCCCCCCCTCCTTTCTTGGTGGTGTCCGGATTTTGGGGCCAGAACGCATGATATGAGGTAAAACCTGATAGTGCCGGGGTGCTCTCAGGAGCCTTGAACCAGGTTTCAGTCACAGCACAGACATCGATGTTCTCCATACTGAGAAGGGCCTCGAGTGTGTGCATCTTGAGGTTGAGACTTCTGGCATTGAGCAGCATTACCCTTAGTTTTTTTCCTTTTTTGTGTTCTAGGGTGGTAGGTTTAGAATTTGAGCCTTGCCTAAAAAGGCACTATGGGGTGGCAAGAGCCTTTGCCAATATCCGAAGCCCAGGGTGACAGGTGCAAGCCGTCCCTTGGCAGCGTGGCTTGTCCAGCATGTCATCCCAGGCAGACAGACATTGATCCCCTTTGAATGACACCAGAGTTTAAGCCAATTATTAAAGCTGATCATCTTATCTCTGTATTGTGGCATCATTCTTGGTGAAGGTAGGATACTGCTCAAGGTCAGGGTCATACCTGCCTGGGCTACATAATCAGAGAGCTCCTCTATGTCTCTTCTCATGTAGTCCAGGGAGGTACATCTCAGGTCGTTCACACCAGCGTGGACAATGACTGAGTCGTACTTGTACCTGCTGTTGAGAGACCTGAGTGCTTGCGTTATGTGGCGGATTCTAGCACCCGACAGGCAGCTTACTGTGACCTTCTCCTTACTCAATCTGGTGAGCGGGACGTCAGTGTGTCTGACTATGGAGTCACCAATGACGAGTGTGTCTGGCATTGTGTTAGGCCTTAAGGGCTGTGACTGTTTGGCACACTGACTATGTGGTCTATGTGTTGCATGTGTTGTGTCTTGAGGTGGCATTTGTTTGGGTGTCTGCTTTGGTGGCCTCTGCTGTTTTGGTAGATTTTTGATCAGAGCCTCCGAGTATGTCTTTGTGTGCTTATGTGTATGATTTGAAGTTGTGATAGTACTATGTGAGACTGGGTTTGTGTGTGTGGTTAGATTCTCCTCCTGTCTGGTCTTGCCAGTCCTATGTTGAGAGAGCTCAGCCTCCAGTTTGGCTGTATAGTTGCATCTCTCACATGTATTTGTGTTTTGTGGGAGAAGGAGAGGGTTGTCTGTGTACATGAGGCAATTGTAACATTGCCTCAATATTCCCAGATTCACCAGCTGAGCAGGAGTGGACACTAGCAACTGATCCCTTGACATGCTAGAATGAAAAGACAAAAACTTTAAAAAGACTCCGGGGGATGTGGGTGATCGAGAAAGGGGTTTTAGGCTGGTGGGGTACTATGTATAATAAAAGTGCTATATCAAAGTAAAAAAGTACTTTAGGAGCAAGTGCTAGGCTTTACAGATAGAGAATAGTCTACTTAGGAATCAAGTAGAGCTGAACTTTTTAGATATAGAATACGCTGGTCTGATCAGCAGTACAGTTCAAGGAAGGCTGTTTTAAGGGAAAATTTGAAGAGTGGACTTTAGGTGGCCCGAATAGTTTAAACTTGATTAACCGCCGCTGCTCTTGTGTGCTACTGTGGCAACTCCGCGCTAAAGCGTGCTTTATAGCAGGAGGCTGGAGAAAGCAGGAAATGACCCAAAATGGCCAATGAATTACCAGTTACTGTCTCTAACCACTCCTCTGAGGAAAAACAGGCAGCTTAGTACTCCCCACTCTCACTGGTGAGTAAAGAAACTTCCCTCTGGCCACACAAGAAAATGGAGGAACACAGGAACCAAATACAAAGCCCAGGGATCAGCAAATCTGATCACTGGAACAACTAGCTAGGAAAGTTAGGAAAGCAGAAGTATTTTTATAGGTTTTTTCAAGTTTTTTTTACACACACAGACAGAAAATACAGTAAATGCTTGGTTTTTCGACTAAATGCTATCAAAGGCTAGTACACTTGAGTGTATTAGCCTGTAGGTTAACTTATAAGCAAAACTTGAGCTAAGAAGTGCAGTCAACAAATTAAGCTCAGAAAAACAGAGAAAACAGTCTGATCCAGTCTTGGGTTGAGAGAGCTTAGCCTCTAGTTTGGCTGTATAACTGCATCTCTCGCATGTATTAGTGTTTGGTGATAGGAGGAGGGGGTTGTCTGTGTACATGAGGCAATTGTAACATTGCCTCAAAATGCCCAGATTCACCAGTTGGACTGGAGAGTACACCTGAAACTGCCCTTTGGACATGCCTAGATAGGTACAATGAACTGTTTTACTGGATGGCTGGTAAGGTCGAATAGAGAGCCTTGTCCCTCTGTAAAGTACAGGAGGGTCTAGTGCTAGGGTTTATAAGTGTTTGCTATAAGTTTTGAGCAAGTGCCGGGCTGAGAAATGAATGGCTTGAGTGCTTAAGTTGACAGTTTGTCTAGTTCCAAGGGAAAAATTAAAGAGGAGACTTTGTGGAGACAGGAATAGTTTTACCCTAGCTAACAGGCACTGCCCGGCGCGCAAAACCTGGCAAATACTGTATTTATAGCAGGGGGAAAAAAAGAGATAGAAGTTAGCCCAAAATGGCCAATAAACTATTAATGTCTGGGCTGAAACTACTCCTTCAGGGACAGATAGGCTGCTCAAAGCTCCCCTCTCTCACAGGTGAACAGGGAGACTTCCTTCTATCCAAGTAAATATGTGCAAATACATAGATTTGTAACACAGCCCTGAATTCAGCACTAACCTGAAAACTGGACTATACTAGCTTAGAAAGGTGGGAAGCAAGTGTATATATATATATATATATATATATATATATATATACACATATATATATATATATATATATATATATACACATATATATATATATATTTTTTTTTTTTTCAGAAAATAAAGCAGATGCACTCAAAAAAGCAGTTTAAAAGCACAGAAAAGGATACTTATTGTTATATATTGCAGATCAGAGTTGTAGTAAATGTCTGCAGTAATAAAGTAGGAAGAAATGCAAATACAGTAAAAGCAGATGAATAAAGTGCAAATATATATATATATATATATATATATATATATATATTTATATATATGGTTCCCTATCAGAAGCCTGAAACACTATAAGCCTGAAAATCAAAATCCTGAAAACTAAAGCCTGAAAATTCAAAATCCCGAAAACCCAAAATCCTGAAACTCAAAATCCTGAAAACACAAAATGGACATACTGACGTCATTGTGGCTTTGCTATTGTTAGCCCTGTGGTGTTAGGTCATGCGATGGGTTCAGGTAAGTGTGCGGTTGGTTTTATGGTAGGGTTAGGGGCGGTTTAAGTGAGTTAGGGTTAGGGCGCGGGTCAGGTGAGTGTGCGATAGTGACGGACCTTACGGTTAGGGTTAGGGTCAGGGTCAGTTGGTAGATATTAGTGTCTTTATAGTGAAATATTAGCATTATTTGTGTTTTCAGGATTTTGAGTTTCAGGATTTTGGGTTTTCAGGATTTTGAATTTTCAGGCTTCAGTTTTCAGGATTTTGATTTTCAGGCTTATAGTGTTTCAGGCTTCTGATAGGGAACCATATATATATATATATATATATATATATATATATATATATATATATATATATATATATATATATATATATATATATATATATATATATATATATATATATATATATATATATATATACATACACACAATAGAAAATGAACAAACTAATTTAAACAAGTTACCCAATTAACCAGAAAAAGCTCAAAACTGAGCCCTGTTCCAGCAGTCTTCAATCAGACAAGTTTTAGCTGCACACCCCTGCTTACTAGGGTGCAGGGGAACCTTCTCCAAAAAAAGATGGCCTGGATCAGTGCTCAAGTTATACAGACAAAGCTGGATTCAGCAGGCCTGAATCTGGTCTATGCTACAGCAACAAGGCACACCAATTCCAGAAAGAAACAGTTCAAATAAGCAGTCACAATAAGCCTGTGACCAGAAATTCCCAGCTCATTAGGGCAGAATCCAGCCTCTTATCCCACAAGAGTGCAGACCACAAACCTTCTTAATGTAGAATAACTGGCCTAGAGCCCAAGTGCTTAAGCCAGAACTAATACACTTTTAGTATAGCAGACACTGGGCCTTCAGTCAGAAATTCCCAGCTTAGAAGGATGTAAGCTACCTGTCCTGCTAGAACAGTGCAGACCACAAACCTTCTTAATGTAAAATAGCCTGTATGAAGCCCAAGTGCTTAAACTAAAAGAATTAGAATAACAGTTACAATTTAATCAGGCTACGACCAAGCAGTAATAAATGCACCAGAATAAATATAATTGGGTACTTTTAAGAAAAGCAAAATAAAGTAGGAGGAAACACAAATACAGTAAAAGCAAATGAATAAAGTACAATTATTTTTCTTTTTTTTAAGTGCAAGAAGAGAGGAAGGAAGAACCTAAGTGGGCTGGCCTTCTCAAATCTTCTCTCTGTAATAAGTAGAGTGAACACTAGACTCAGAATATTATCTAACTGTACTCGGTTAAGTGAGCAAATGAGATGGACCCAGGAGGAGTGTTCTAATACAGACTTACAGGAGGGGCGGGCAATTCCAGAGCCACCAACTCTAATACCAACACAGGAACAGAGAGGGAAGGTGGGAAACTAACTGCAGAGAGACACACAGCACACTGTTCAGAAACACACAATTAGGAAACAGAAAAAATGAAAATACAGTACTTTTAAAACTGCAAGTTTGTACTTAACAGAAGACTAACATTCACTACTGCCAGTTTCACTTAGCTTCAGCTTGTAATGCAGATGTTTGTAGCCAAGCAAGTCTCTCAGGAGTTGAGCATAAAATGATTTCTCAAACTTTGTGGCTAGCACTTAAAGTACAGAGGAATCCCTCTAGGCTATTAAATATCAGATAACAAAGAAGTGACAACACCACCCACTCTTATAGCAAAATAACTGCAGAGAGACACACAGCACACTGTTCAGAAACACACAATTAGGAAACAGAAAAAATGAAAATACAGTACTTTTAAAACTGCAAGTTTGTACTTAACAGAAGACTAAAATTCACTACTGCAAGTTTCACTTGATAGTTTGCATGAACACATATGGATGTATGTTAGGATTTCATGGCAGTATAACATTTTCACTGGCAATGTCAGGGGGACAGTGATCATGTGGCACATGTGTTGAGGTTTGACATGTACTTATACAATGTGCTCCAAGCATTGTTTAGTATGTGTACAATATTACACTGACAGCTTCCTTAATCATTGACACCTAAAGTTGCACTGCCGTAATTTCTGTGCAAGTGGGCATACCACTCTCACATACTGTTGTACCATTCATTATCATGGATCACTTCTTAATTTACACATCAATTGCAGATGTTTCAAACAATATCCATTGCTATTACATGTAGCAGATGCATGCAGTATCCAGGTGTGTGTAGGGAATTCACTCATAATAGTGTGTTGTTTGTATATGTTGTATAGGTGACACCTATGTCAGGCAGAGATGCCTTAGTCTAGTGTATGACACTTGGCATAGCTAGCTCTCACACATCTGGTAGGCCATACAGAACTATTCTCTGTGATGTATACACATTAGGATTTGACAGTGCAGACTTCCCTTCAATGTGTTCTACTAGATGCTTGTGTGATTTCACTTTCTGTGCTGTACCCAGTAAATGCACAGCTCAGTGACAACATTGATGGCACATGTTTGATTCTTGCAGGGGGGATTGTGGCTTCTATGTCATGCAAACCTCTCAACTGGCCAGGGTTGTATCCTGATTTCAACTCTAGGTTTAACACTGTCTTTCCTAACCCCTCTAAAATAAGTTCAAATCTCATTTTCTGTCAATGCTGCAGACTAATGGCCATAACATTTTAAAAGTGTCCATCATTGTGCCTGTTTCTTTCTGAATTTGTCCAGGGGTATATTGCCTATGTGTCCTCACTTGTTTGAGAGCTATGATGACATGTCAGTCATATTCAAGTAAGTCATTTTTGCAGATCTTCAGAATATGTACATACTCCCTATTGTATATGCTTTCCTTGCTAAGTGTCTTCTCCAGTGATCATGTCAGTGATGTATATATCACAACCATTCACATTCATTGACATGTAACCCTGTATGACCATCACATGTGTATTATAATGTGTGTTTATATCATGATATAATCACATAGGAGGTGTAAACAGCAGTACATACTGTGCTATATACATATGTGCTTAATGTTATGCTTCTGACATTGACATATCCTACATGGGGACATTTCCATATTTACCATGCCCCCTTCCTCTTTATTCCTCTTTATTCATTCCTATTATTCTTGTCTGTGCACATTTTCATCAGCACACATTCCCTGCCCAGTGTACCTTTCCTTGTAGTTGCCCTTGCCATTTATCCTCTCCCTCCATTATTTCAATCTACATTGCATTCAGTACACTGTTCTTTTCTGTGTTATTACCACTGTTATTGCACTATTTTAACACCTGCTAGTCATTGTGGCTGTCTGCAGAATCTCGCTGAGAGGATTGCCCACAGGCAAACTTGAATGCACTTCTTTCTGTGCTCATGTTGCTTTGCATGGTTTACTAGCCAGCAGCCCTGTTGCTGGCCACAAAATCTGCTTGTATTTGTGTGGGCACGATGAGCTGCATGAATATGCAGTTAGCACTGCTGCTCATTGTACTAACATGCAGACTTTATAGAGTAGTTCATTGAATTACCAGGAAATTAATTCCACTCATGAGAATTACAAAGTGACTTCTGCACACATTTTGCACAGCAAGTGAATGGTTAAAGTAATTTAAGTGTACATCAGGCAGGTTACTAAAAGATGAAATAAAATCAAAACTTTCTTTGTGGCCATTTATTATATTCTAGTACATTATAAGAGAAAAAAGAGTAAGCAGGAGTGATGGCTATGTCTCTCATACCTCTCAAACTGGAAACATCAAATTTCTGGACAAGAATAAGCCCATGAAAAGTAGGTACAACTGGTCAAACATTGGGATGCTAATTAATGGAAAATTTGCACAAATAATTTTGTAACCCCCGCCCACTGCAGTGGAATTGTGGGATACCATCAGCATGCATTTTCTGCACAGTAAGTTATGAATGTCTAATTTCTAGTATGACTGTCTGTAATATTTACCCACCCACCTCCTTAGGTAAACACTCAGACAGCCTACACAAAGATCATCATATTGCATGCACATTCCTGCTCCCTACCCTGGATGACTTACACATTTTCTCTACTCTTCTTCCTAGCAGATCTGCAAAAAATAATTTGCATTCACTGTGCCTTTGGAATTGGAAATAAAAAGTGAATTTGTTTGAGATAAGAAAAAGATTACAGTAAAATGCAAACACCCAAAAAGAAAAGGTAAAGTACCTAAGAAAATAATTTATGTCAAAAAAACAATTTACCACGCTTTTCTCACACACTCACAGTAATAAAATGTGAGCAACCAGTGTTTATATGTTACACGCTGTAATGTCACAGTGACATAAACATCCCTGTTTACAAAAGTAGACAAGAGCTAACAAAGAGCCTGGTCATCAACTTCCTGACTGCAAGGTAGACTAACTGAATAATCAGGAGCTTGGGGGATATTTATTACTGTACATACATTGAAAAAATGCAAAAACCAATGCACCACTGGAAAATTAAATTAATTGTTGTGTTCCATCAAACTATAACTTTCAAATACTGCTTTTCTTACCTTTTCTCTTGATTCTGCTAAAAAATGTTTTCATAAAAGAAAAATAGCAGTCAAGTCACTAAATAATGCTATGCAATGTTCATTCACATCTGTATCAACCAAACATTTAAACTTGATTTCAGTGCTTTCATTGTATCATCCAGAGGCTTTGTCTCTTGTTTTTAATGTACAAGTCAGTCATTAAACTGGGCAGGTAACAAGTGGAACTCAGCTCCTCCACATTTTTACCCCTCCACTATTAACTTAGTCCCCCTGCTCCAGCTCCACTTATAGAGACTATAGTTTTGTTAAGATTCCCATAACCCCTGTCAGTAACAAATGAAACCCTTTGACATGCAATACAGATTGGGCAAACTGGTTTGATGCACTCTTGTTGCCTGCACCAGGTGCATAAAAAGACAATAATTTCAGAGAGGGGAAACACACTCTGTTAATCAGGTACTCACCCCACTGCAGGTACTTCTTCACTGTTGCTAATGCTGACTAGATCTCTGGCATAGACTTCTAAAGTATCTTGAAGCAATTTGCAGACTCTGGGTTTGTAGGTGACCTGTAGGTTGCAGTAAGTGATCCCCCTACATCTGCACTGAGCTGGTGCACCCTGCAACTTTGTTTCACTGCTTCTACCATGAATTTGTTAACCAACACAGTTAGTTAGCCAGCTTCAAGTATGGCTAGAGCATAAAAAACAATGTAGTCTGCATACACACCTTTCCAATTACTATTTAATTAGCAGTTGGAAACATCACTACTATGAAACATGTATTGGGAAAGTCTTGCTACCTGCTACTGCCTGCACCCCATCTATAGCTTTCCATGATTCCATTTAAAGTTTTCATCATAGATGCATGGCCAGTTGTCCCTTCCTAAAGATCTAACTCCCTGTATCTTGCAGGTTTTGATCGGCTAAACAACAACACTGCTGTCTGCACTGCTGTGAGTTCAGACCTCCTCCTTCCATTGTTTTTCAAAAGGAGGCAAAAGCAGGAAATTTGAGAAGGTAAGGAAAGTCAAACAATTGGCTGAGAACAGTCATTTTATTCTTTACTTGAAAACACAAAGCAGCCCTCAACAAAAACCTTCAAGATGACACAAATATAAAAATAGACCACTCAACCTCTTGAGCAAAACATCTGGACAAAGCCTAAAAGGATGTGAAGTCTTAAACTCAAATGTTTGTCATTATTTAATGACTTCAATCCTCAGCTATTTGCCAGAAAGGTATAGATTTTAGGAGGAACACACCAAAAAACATGAGGCAAAAATCATCTGGACATTCTGTGAAAATCTATACAATTGAGAGGTATGATATGAACACCAATATGACATCAGGAAGGGGGATGAGCGCAATGCACTAGCAAAACATTTTAAAGGACACCTGGGACACCCATTCAAGTTTTGTGGTATAGATCAGGTTCAATTAGGTGAATGGGAGGGGGGGTTCCAGTTGATTACTATCTGGTGTATTTGGAGTTGAGGTGGCAGCTAAAAACTAATGCCACCCAACCCCGGGACTAAACGACAATGTTTCAATTACCAGTATGCCTAAACTAAAGGTATCATATTATTTTTAACCTTTTAAATTAAAACCTTTTTTTCATTCCTGTTTTGTATGTGTAAAAAAGTTTTTTCACTGTTTTATTTAGATGATTCAATGGGTTTAAAGTCTTTTGTTAAAGTTGGGTTTCCAGTTTTAAAAAGGTAATATGATACTCCATTACTTTATCTGGTAACTAGTGAATCCACACCAGTTGAAACACTGAATTCAAACTGTTTTTACTTTTATATCATGTACAACATACTGTTTTTAACATGTTTCCCAGTTTCACCAAATGTTTTGTATGAGGGCAAAATGTTTTTTCATTGGTTAATTATGCAATGAGGTAACCAGTTAACAAAAAGAGGGTAGCTACCCACAGGTATAAAAATAAAAATGGTGATTGTGTGCTTATTTGTTGTTCTGATGAAGTCCTGATACCTGTGGTTAAAAGTGCTTAACTTGTGTTATTTTGAATAAAGCTTTTTTGCGACACTTGGCTCTGAAGACTTCTTCTACAACTTGATCTTTAGTTGTGTTTCTAACTTCCAACAAAATATCTGCCAAGTCATCCCATTGATCCCTCCAAAGTCAAAGCTTAAAAGCCAGGCCATTGTGCATTTCAGTGTTGACCATCGTACAAAGTGTGACCAGGTAAAGTAGCACATATGCCAAAAAATCAATGTGAAATTTCACATAATCATTGCTGTTTCATAAACTCATTTCCTCTTTGTTTGGCAATGTTTCCCTTTGCCTACCATCGTGAAAATGCAGTTGGCATGGTTGTTCATGTTTCTGCATGGGTCATAAACACGAGATCACACTTTAGTGGGAGACCATTGCTACTGTTGTTGGAAGACCTTTGCAGACATGGCGGGTGATGGGAAGGATGGTGCAAAATTCAGGGCACAATGATGGGTGTACAGAAGTCAAAAACATTGTTTCACTCCTCACAAAGTGGAGATTGCTGCAGGGGGATTATCCTGGATCTCAGTACAAGGCTAATGCTTTGAACAGTCTAGCAACGGCTTTCTCTAGCACATTTGGCATACCATGCAATGGGGAGCAGTGTAGGCACCACTACAGTGACTTTAAGAGGTACTGGATGGCACAACTCGACCAGTGGCTGGATGAGTATCAAACTCTCCCAGTTGTGTAAGTATACAGGTCAAGCAACTTGAAATTATATGCAATTGTGTAGATAGCCAAGACTGGTAGGCATAAAGCTTAGATGTCTGTTCTTCTTCTTGTTCTTTATTTTACAGCTGCAGAGGAAATCACAGTGAACAGGGAGACATATGCTGAGAGACTAGAGTGACTCAGAGAGGCAGGGGGTATGTCTGCAGTACAGCTGACCCTGATAGTAGTAATTATTGTGATTCCGCAGATCAGGAGCAACTTCAGCATGCATATCTTAACTGTAACAGCAAGCATGTATGTTTTCTTGTGTAGCTGTTGGTGATTGTATTAGGCAAGTACAAAAGTGTATTCAGATTAGGTGGGTTAAATTCTCACAAGTAACCTACAGATTCATATTCAACAAACTTTGTTTTTAAAGCTGAAATGCCACAAAATTGACTTTAATGCCATGCTCTTAACTTACATTTCATTATCTTTGGAAGTGTCTATGGAATATGTGCATATTCCAAGAATTACTTGTAACAATTCACAATCATTTTTGGGATTGTGAAAATTCTATTCCCCGGATTCACAAATCCTCTGTGTAAGACTTAATAAGTCTTACTCGGAGGCTGCAGTTGAATGGTATGATGTTAGAGTGCCATGAATATGCATGAGGGCACGCTGACTCAACCGTAAGTCTTACACTGACCATGTAAGAAAGCAGGGGGCGTGTCCGACTGCCGAGCAGTCTAAATGTCCATGCCCCTGAAAGTATTCAAAATAAAAGCAAATAAACAAGAGCGAGTCCGCTCAACTGTCCCTGCACCCAACACCTCACTGTCTGATATTGTAAACCCCCATCACAGTTCTAAAACGCATAAACATTTTTTTTAAATTCCCAAAATAGCTGCCCGTATTTGCACGTGTGTGCACGGGTGTGCCCATTGCTTAGCTACAGTTAGCAATTCTGACATGGAAGAGCATAAGAAAGAATGTTTATGCAACTCACATGCAATAGCGTAATGGTAGAGCATTCGCACTCAGAAGAGGCATTCACGGTTCAAGTGCCACCACTCCTTTTCGTATTTATTTTTTAAATCAGTATATGGAATAATACCTAACAAATATGTTTAAACATAACTAAAAAGCAGTGAAATGGCCACTGTATCAGTGAACAAAATAAATATTTTAAAGGATCCCAATATAAAATTGCCTGCAGTGAAGCAGCGCTTCACCCAGTGCAATAGAGTTGCCCATAGTTTAATAGCGCTTTACCCAGCGCAATGTGTTTGCATGGACGTGTGCACCGCACCAACCAGGGCACCGAGGAGCAACATAGAGCAAAGTTGCTTAAATGCAGCCACACTCCCTAGCCTGTCTGGACAGTATGAAAATAAAATGAATGACAAGGTTCGAACCCAGGACTCTGTGCATCACAAGCAAAGTACAGAACCACTAAGCCATGACAACATAGGGGAAACAGCCACTGTTAACATTCATATACTTACTAATGTTAGTTTAACCATTACTAAGCAGGTCTGCAGTCAGCCGAGAATTTTACAAAATGGCCAATCACAAAGAAGTGTGGGAAATGCGGCATATTTAAGCCCCACAGGCGGGAATACATGACATAACTGATTGTAGCTCACATCTGCAGTTAGAATGTCTGGTGTTGGAGAGGGAACATGCTTCCGAGCGCAACGTTGAGGCATCAAGGAGTCAAAATACATGGTTTGGCTCCTTGTCCACCGTCATGAGTCAAGACTCCTGTAGGGCCAGTTCCAAGGGGCGGAGTACAAGGCAGAGGCTTGGAACCGGTTAGCTTGTGACCTCACCAGTGCCACAGGCATTCCTCGGACTGGTGAGCAGGTCCGTCACCACCATACAGACCTGAAGAGATGAAAGCAGGACCACCTGAACCAGTGGATACAGGGGGCCCGTGGGATGTGGGATGCCCCACAACTGAGTATGTAGCCATGGAATGCAGTATGTAAGAATTGATAATGGAGTATGTATAATGGATAGGTATGTCTCAATATCCATTCATTTACTTTACAGCTGCAGGCGACCGTGCTGCAAATCAGCAAGCCTATGCTGATAGGCTGCTAAGGCTGTGCCACCAGGCAGGTTGGTGATTATTCTGCATGCATTATTATATAAAATATGGGAGAGAGCATGAAAGAAAGTGTTGTAGTCCAATAATACAGCCATAAAATTGCCTGAATAATTCCTCTGCATGTACTGTCAGATAAAAACGTCAGAGAGGCAGAAAAAGAGTGTAGTAACCCATTAAGAAAGGTAACATATGTCTGGAATAATATCTCTGCAGGCACCATCATATAAAATAAGTGAGTGAGCCTGAAAAAAGAGTGTTCTAACCTATTCATAAAGGTATAATATGTCTTGAACATGTCCACCATATACACCGTTAAAACAAATAAAGGAGTGAGCCTGTGGAAAAGTGTGTAATGTCATTAATAAAGGTCTAAAACCTGGAGTGTGTTTGTGTCACAGAGTTTGAAATGTTGTTGTACCCTTACATTATACAAACAGTACTGTTTGAAAAGGTGCTGGCAGTCCCATATAAAGTGGGTGATGGAAGTGCTTGTAGCTGCAAAACATATAGACAGTCCACAACAGTCAGTTACTGGCTGGCATGAATAAGTAAATCTGGCACATGTGTAGCATGTTTTTTTTCACTAGAAATGTGAGTGTGTGTCAAGGAAATGCAGGGTTCTGTACAAATCGAAGTGAAAATGTCATGTGAAAACATCACAGATATGTTGATAAAGAAATATAAATGCAATCAAGAAATATGTAGCAGTACCATCTGCATCCTGGACAGTTAGCATGTCAGATATAGGTCAGGCATATATTGAACTAGCCAAACCCATTACACAACCTAATGTATGGTGGCAAGTATAATAATACATGTAGGGGATATATACTTGCAGTCACTAGGAATGTAGTGTAGACAAAAAGGTAATTATAAGATGTTAACTGAGGTTTTTTTCTACACCCTACTGTATGTGCATAAACCATGCAATTCCACACCTCAATGGGTATGTGTAATGTTAAATATTTGTTGGGACATATGTCCTATTGTTCTATAAATATTTGCATTCACATTGATGCATGTGCCCTGTTTAAATACCACAATCATGGTGGCTTGTTGCTACCAAACATCCCTGTATGCTGTTGGAATATCCACTGTGGTTCATTATATGCATGTGTTATGCTTGCTGTTCAAATGTTGTAACCTTGGTGTGTTGGGTTAATGGGAATATTACTGCATGCTGTTACAACTAATCTGGAATGTTGTTTTGCTTATGTTGCAATTAAACACACCTAATCACAGAACGTATGGGAAGGCCGGTCCCAGCAGACCCAACTGTCCCTCCTCAGCTGGCGAGTGCACCTGGCACCAGCAGGTCCAGTGCCCAGCCTGAGCTCCCCTCCTCCATTGGTCCTTTGCCACCTTTGGGTGAAAGCGCTGCAGGGGATGGGGTTCATCCCCCCATGCAAGCGTGGGTGGAGAAGGGCCACCTGTCACCCTTTGAAGGGTCCAGGTTGTGGTGCATAGGGAGATCCAGCGTTCAGTCACTGATCCCCTATGCCAGCTCAAGGCGAGAGTGGCGCATCTCACGGGTGAGCCTGCCCATCCTACACAGCCCCCAGCACAGCCACCCTCGGGGCTCTGAAGGTTCAGTGGTGACTGCCCATGAGTGGGGATCTCAGTTCCACTGTTACCATCTGTGGGCTCATGAGCTTGTGATTTCCAAACATCTGACCCCGTCAATTGTGTTCACCCACCCTATGTGTCATACACCGCCCCTGTATGCGCCTTGTCTGTCTTGTCTGTTTACCTTCCCAACCTACCTCCCTAGACATACGTACTTCCTCTACCTCACTTCCCACTCTCACCTGAAAAAAAAAAGGGCAATCTGTACCCACAAAAAAATTACGCCCCATACATAGCTGCCCATTTCGCACACATGTCCATTGGACATGTAAGCTGATAATTAGAACTGGCAGTACAACATACTTTGTTGTCCTCACCCCTCTCCCTGGGGTGGAAGGTTTGAAATTTCACTCCAAATTCATTGCATATGCACAGCTGTTGCTGTTAAAGAAATGGGCAGCTATGGACCTTCCCTACACCTGTCCTGCACATCCTGAGCTTGTTTACCTACTGTCTGTCCCTCTTTGTGCCCCCTTTTTCACCACTTTCCTATCTCCCCATTTTCTTTTTTTTAAAAGAAATTAGTGCGGGGGTTAGCGGGAGTAAGCACTTTTAAGCGGTAGTAAGTGGGTTTAAGCGAGTGTGCGGATGTGTACGCTTAGCTAAGTGTCGCTAAGCATCATGCAAACCTGCGCAAACCCGCTTACAACTGCTTAAAAGTGCCTTAGTCACTCTATGGCAGGGTCCTTGTTCTGCTGATCAGCAAAAGAAAAAAACTCTACCAGTCTCGAACCCCAGACCATTGACACAATAGACTGCATGAATTACCACTAAGCCACAGCAGATATACAAATAAATTGGTTCTGAAATAAATATATCATGCATTACAATGAGGAAATGGAAATGGAAATTAGGAATGGTATGACACAAATCCTTTTCTGTAGGTCTTTACCAGCAGTGGTTGTGGAATTGCATGACATGACTGTGAAAGGAGAATCAGACATTCTAGCAGGGAATAATGTTACAGTAGCACCTTACAAACACCACACAGTATCAGACCAGGATAAATACTGGCCACAGGAATACAGTGCAATAACCACATTTGTATGGCAGTTAATTGTGTAAGTGAGAAAAAAGTACATACTCCCATGTATCCTGTGTTAGCATTTGGAGGGGTGAGTACATGTCTACACTGAGATGTGTGTACTGGAAGCAGCAACATTCAGGTTTGAGTACAACATGCATATAACTCACTACAACCCTAGCATCAGATAAGAGACATATACCAACCATCAGACTGACACAACGGTGTCCAGAGCAAACAAGCATGGGCCCCACCTTGGAAATCTGAAAGGGCTACGCCTACCTAACCTAGCATTTTATAGCAGTGGGCTGCAATCACAGTGAGTAATGCAATCACCATATAGCAGGCTGCACGCAATTACTGAATGGTGGGCAGCAATTGGTGCAGAGGCTGTCACATGCACAAGTGCAGATACCTAGAAAAGCAGGCTGTACCTGCAGTCCACACATGCAATTATATCATTGCAGGTGCTGTGAGATAGAGAGTGAGAGAGAGAGAGACACGGACACAGACACAGACTGAGACAGAGACAGAGACAGAACAGAGTGAGAAACTGAGATGGAAAGTTAAACAGAAGGCGAAAACCCAAAACAAACCACCAATAAAAAAAATTACAAAACCGTAACACACGGAGCAGGGAAATACAAAGGTAAGGTATGTAACTCACACGTGTATGTGTTGGCATGTTATAGATGTTCCTGAAGAGTACTCTACACACTGAAAATCATCCATGTGTGGCAGCAGTATTTATCTATCTATATCTGCACATGTGCATAGGGCAAGGGACATACTGCAACTGTTAGTGAAGGGTGGACAGATAAGTCATAGTGTGTGGCCTAGAAAACAGCATGCAGTGTGTTGATATATGTCATGTGGTGGTTAAATGCTGTGGGACAGATTTGTGAGATCTGCTGTGTTACAGCCAGTGAGGCCTGCTAATGCTACAAGGGCTGAGGACACCCACATGCATTCTGCACAACACTGTGCAATTTAATCACATACCTGTATATCCCACAACTGTCGCATAAGTGATATCCCCACCATGAAAGGTGGACTGTACATGTGCCTATATGTACATCCAAGTGTAGAGCAATGGATGTGTACATGTATGTGTATAGATATGCATATATATAATATATATATATATATATATATATATATATATATATATATATATATATATATATATATATATATATATGTATATACACATATAGAGTGAAAAAGAGAGACAGAGAGACATGGGGTCATATGTACCGCAACAGGTATGTGGTGACCAGGGCATGGACTGTAGACAAGTGTTGATACTGTAGTGCCATTCCACCTTCCCAAAACAGTGTACCCATTAACTACCACATAGGTAGAGATCTGCCTAACAGAGAAGGTGTGATAAGGGAACATGGGACACAGGTGGACAGTAGCCCCCACTTTGATGAAGACAGTGCCACACTACACCTGTAATCTGTCTGTGTGGTATGTGTCATGACAACAGGTGTGCCATCTATGGAAGTATAGGGTAGAGTTCCCCTCTACTCATCACAATGCCCTGTGTGGTATGTACTTCACATGACAACTACACCAGGTGAACAGGCTACAGACAGACCTCCCAAAGGGTAATACTGGCCGCAAACAGATGCCCTATGCAGACTGACTCACAAAACCACAACTACACTGTATTGCATACTGGCCACACAGAGGTGACCTCTGCTGGACATACAGAGGTATGTCACACCCATAGCTGGATGACAACCACCATGGCAACATATCACAATCCCTCTGGGATACACGCTCTGGGGCCCTAAACCTTGTCACCTCACTAAACAGCACATGCTGGAGGGATAGGTTCCCATCTCAGAGATATACCATACACTGGAATAGACCACAAAGCAATAGCAAACAAGGCTCGTCCTTAGCAGTTGTTATAAATACCCCTGATGACTGTGTGGGAGATTGGTAATATACCCCAGGAAACACCTCTGTGGTTCAGGTTGGCAGGGGCAAGTGAAATCAAAGTACATGTGTGTCAAAGGCCAGGGTAGCATATGGCTAGGCTGCCGTAGGCCCTAGGGCCAATAGCATATTACCTACCTATGACACTATGCAATCACACATGTACTTAATGCAATAGCTGCTATGTGAGGTTGCATAAGTGTAAGGCTGAATGTGTGCAAGGTCTGTAAAGGTGTGATAGCTTAGTGTGATGTTGTATCTGACATGGTAGTGCCTATCCTAGCTGTGAGGACAGCAACTGATGTGTAATGTACTGTTAGGCAGACATAGTAGTATGGCATATGATGTGACGTAGTTCTCCATTGACGAATGTGGTCATTGTAGGCTAAAGCAACACATGTATGCTTAGTGAGTGGTACTGCTGGTAAATCCATCACCAATATGAACTGTAGTACTACCTGAAACTGTAGGCCTAAACAGCACAGTATGGTGTGTGTTCACATTGCTTGGAAACACTGTCATGTGTGTTTCCTGTAGTCTGCACAGAGGACAGAATGCAGGCATAAGGATGTGTAAGTAGTGGCACACAGTACTGTATGGTACACAGGTAATGCTCATCTGTGTTGGCATACAGTGGTGCATTGTATGTTTGCCTGATGTGTGTGTGTGTGATTATGCCTGTACAATGGCTGCAATCATATGTGTGTTACAGGGTAAACGTGGTATCCAGCAACATATATAGTCTGTTACAGCATTATGCCACCTTTAGTAACAACTGTACACATCTGTTAGGCAGGGCTATGGCATCAATGACTAGGGTGGTT
The DNA here is from genome assembly GCF_019279795.1 of Protopterus annectens. NCBI lineage: Eukaryota > Metazoa > Chordata > Ceratodontiformes > Protopteridae > Protopterus > Protopterus annectens. The sequence goes on along the minus strand of NC_056744.1, from coordinate 1,285,369,278 downwards.
GATTGGTACTACTGTACCTGTACATTACATCCATTGCAATGGATGACATCTCTGTTAGTGCATTGGTGTGATATACACCCCTGTCTTGAGGTTGTGCAATGTGTCACAAACAGTGTGTCGGGTACTGTTGTATAGTGATGTGATATATAGAGTCTGCCAGGCAGTGTTAGTTAGTTGTGGCCTGAGAACCAATAAGTGGTATTGAACGTGTGTAACCTCTGACAGACAATAGGATGGTATATATGTCAGTAAAGTGATATCTGTGGGTAAAGGTGTAAAGTGTGCCACAGGACACTCTCACACACATTGTTCATATCTTTTTCAGCCAGATGGCCCACCAACGCAAGCCAGCGTACACAGCGGATGAGGAAGAGGTGATACTGCAAAGCCTATTGCAGCAGTACACAATGCTGTTCTCCAGAAGCAGCCAGCACCAGCAGGAGCGGACTGCACTGTGCAGGAACTTGTTCATCGGGTAAATGACATAGGCATGCATAACCAGACATATGTGCACATACACCATCACTGCAGTGATTTAATTAGACAAGTCCGGCGACGTGTGTCTGATATCCAAAGACAGCAGCTTGCCACAGGTGGTGGGGTGGCCATTCATCCCCCCCTCACCAGAGTGGAGGAGCTGCTCCTAAGCATGGTGGCTCCTGGACAACAGCTACATCAACCTCTGACATGTGTTGTAATGGAGGCCGGAGCCACCCAGCACATCCACCTGGAGCAAGCAGGTAACATGCCCTATCTGTAGACTACAGTTAACTGTATTGTTAGATTATGTCTATGTGAGATGTGTACTGTGTGTTTAGCAGTTCTGCTGCCTAGTGTTGTGCAATATGGATAGTTTGAATAATATCTCTACACCTGTGACTGTTGACTGTTGTTGTACTGCAGTTTAGCATACCCACTGTAGCAATGCCACAGTTGTGGCCACTGACGAACTCTCTCATATTCTCGTAGGTTCCTCTGGTGTGACGGCAGGGCAGCCGATCCATGCGGGTGAGTGTCTTATACCTGCAATGTTGGTAATGAAATATGCATGTCATAGGTGAGGTGTAGGCCATGTACACGTAACACACCTACGCATAATGCATGCCGTGCATGTTTGCTGTGAGACATTGCACAGCTCAGTAATATCAGTAGCTGCCTTAATGACATGCAATACACAGAGCATGACACACAGTTGTGGAAACCCTGTACTGCACATTGGATAGGCATAGTTGCAACACCTGTACACAACATAACACATTTATCACATGCAGTACACAAAGTCATGCTACATATGGCATAACCACACACCCACTGTAAGTTCACACTTCAGTATCCCACATGTCATCCACACACACATGATGTACCTCAGGGGTAGAAGCCTATCATGGGGCTGTGCAACACTCTTCAACACATAACACAGTCATGTTAGGCAATGCTCCCTATTGGGCACCTCATACACCCATGTACAAAGTGGCTGTGTAATAGTGAACGTAGCCACGGCACTGCAGTTCAGGTACAGCATGCTAGGCGGTGGTCTGTCACACAGTAGTAGCTGTGAGTGACCACAAGATGCATGATGATGATGATGGCACATGGTACTACACCCCATCCAGTTACAGTGACCACAGTACTACACATAGCAGTCTTTGCTGTGCACCTCATTGTTCTGTGTGTGCAAACATATGCACCTATACACACTATGCATAGCATGTTGTGTGTGTGCTTACATAGGCTAGTATGCACATTTTGCACAGCAGTCGCCATCTGTACAAAGAGTCACATATATGTCCTGGAATGCTATTGGGTGTATAGGCCATATGACACACATTGGGTATGTGTGGTGTTTAATGTTGCAGTCGTGTAGCATGCCATGACATGGCTGGCACCAACATATCTGCAATATGTCCCACACTCACCATAACCACTGTACAATGTCCATGTCAGGCATTGGGATTCCTTCACGTCTACATGCACCACTCATCCCATATCTGTACATTGCATACATTTGCTACACCTGTGCCCACTATTATGTGCTATGGACACAGACACTGTCAGCAAACATGGCAATCTATTTGTCACACAGATAACACATGCAACCATGGCATGAATACCATTGAGTGATGGTGCACATGACATTGCAGAGCAGATAATACTTGCACAGTAATGTTGTGTACATGTACACATTGTGTTCCAGGGTGTAGCCAATACTGAACAACTACACACATGCATCAAAGTCATGTATAATGTCATTAGATAGGGCTGTCTACACTTGCACTGCATGGTGTTGAGCAACACATGGTCTGCATGCTGACACATGCGTGGTGACTGTTTGCCTTGTGATACTGTCACCCACCATCACCCACTATTGTGTATGTGTTGGATTACTGGTGTGTGTGTGTGTGTGTGTGTGTGTGTGTGTGTGTGTGTGTGTGTGTATGTGCTGTGGTGAGCAGTGTAATTCTGTGCATGTGTGTATGTGTGCATGTGTGTATGTGTGCATGTGTGCATGTGTTCATGTGTTCATGTGTTCATGTGTGCATGTGTGCATGTGTGCAGACATCATGTACAGATTGTAAAGTGTGTTTCCTGTCTTCCTTCCACAGGTGCTGAGTTAGGGGTGGCTGAATGCAGCAGGGAACCTGATGTCACCACCATTAATAGTGGAGATGATGAGACGTATTGTGGCACAGGAAGGTCTGACAGGGTCTGTCGTTGGTCCACCAATCGACAGTACACAGCGGTCAACTACATCTATGCACACACTCATACTGCCAATACATCCCTTGTCACCAATGGCCTTAGCTGAGGGACAGCATACAGCTGGCATTGACCAGGAGAGTGTGGTACCTATGGCACGTGCATCCCTTCACAGCAGCCATAGCCAAATTACTGGAATGGTACCACATAAACGGATGTCCAGGGGTTCTCGGGGGAGCACCACTGGTCGTATTGCCCCTGGCAGATGTGCCCCCGGAGGTATAACAACCTCCAGTATGTTCCAGGCTGTAATGCAGGCACAGGCACGTATGGAACGGTACACCCAATAGGGACTAAGGGGGCAGAGGGCCTATTACACTGCTATCAATGACAGCATCCATGACCTGCCATCCAGGATTACACCGATAGCCATTGATAGCCATTGGAGGGAGACATTAGATGTCCTCCACAGTGCGTCAGCCATGAGCCAGGACTGTGCGGGATGGATGAGAAGCTGACGCGGATGCATGCCAGCAACAGCATCAGCTGGCAGTCATCGTGGATGGACCATGGATCACAGCCACTCCCGTAGTGGCAGTAGCACCCCAGCAATGCTGAGGCTGGCCTTTCCATTGACCATTCTACTAGAGCACGTGCACATGGCACTGGCTAGTCCCAGCAGGGACATGGGTCCAGTCATCATACTTCTGCCTCTGATGATAGCACCCAGTCAGGGTTGGTACCCGATACTGCCCGTAGCACCCCTGCTAGGCACAGGTACTGTGTCCGTGGCCAGTGACAGTGATCTGTACGCCTAGCAGGTACAGTCTGTGGCTGTCCCACAACCGCCCATATATGGCAGCCACATGGTGGAGTTGTGTGCATGCAGACACACACATTTACCATACAACTAGGGCTCACACATACACACACACATTACATCAACATTGGCCCATGCAGTACTGTTGTCCCTCACACACACACACACACACACACACACACACACACACACACACACACACACATACATGCCGATTGGATGGGTCAATGTCGGGCTCTGGCAAACCTACAACACACCATGTGGATATGATGACACCTGTGCCACCTCCTGTCATCTGTAACATTGATGCAGGAACAGGCTAACATGGTTCTGATGCACAGGGTGACATTATAGCAGTGTAGCAATAGTAGCAAGTTGCCAACAGGAAAGTGTAATGATATCCTTGTAGGTATATTTGAGCAGGCATTGTGCATCACAGCTGTGATAGTCATTGTAGCATTGTTTACACCAGTGTTAGGTCTGAGTATGTATTGTCCACCCATTTGCCACTTGGCTGAAGTGTACAGTGTTGCCAGCATGTGTTAGTGAGTGGACAGTATGTGTGTGATGTGTGCATTACAAGTTACCGGGTGTACATCTGTGAACATGGTGTGTCCGCACTGTCTGCATGTACGTTAATAGTGGACACATGGGATGTGCGACATATCCTGTTCTACACATTGTTAACATCTCATGGTATCTTTTGATGGCCAGTATGCATTATACTACAGATATATACTAACATGGGTACACATGTGTGTATGACATGGGTGGCACTATGCTGTGGGTGATACTGTTGATATCTGTCAATGATCTGCAGTCTGGTAGTATACACCACCTCAACAGCATGACTATAACCAATCATTAGATGATGTCCTGACAAATGACTCACAGTTGTAGGAAACTCAGTAACAGTTGGATCCTTCCAGTACTATACTATAACAGTAACCAGTGGTATTGATCACTACACATTCCTGGGACCACACCCATGTGGCATATAGCCCTCTTAGGTACATGCAAACACATTAGGGATATGTCCATCCACATCTGGAAATGCATGCATTGGCCTACACTGCATTCCCTGGATGGGATGCATATCCTACACAAGGGTATCATACAGACATGTACCTGTTGTCCAATACATGCTGTATAGCAGTAAGCCGTCTATGGCATAGTCATCCATATTTACTATACATACTCTCCCGACAGTACCACATAGGTGGTAGCCCTGAACATGTATGTTGGGTACCAATGTGTACAGACAGACACTTGTTATGTCATCTGTCCCTTGGTATCCACATATCCATAGGTATTGTGGGGTCCCTCAGTGTTTTACATAACACATATGGGGTCTGCATGCATATCCACAGGGCTGGTGTACACCTATAATGACTGCCCATTATTGCCAGTCGTTGTTGTGTATGAACATGTCTGACATATACCCCAGCAATTACCCTCACTCACAGTACTCTATAGTACATGTCATGGGTGTGTGTGGCAGAGATGTCCTTGGCCACGGATCACTACATTGGCCGTGATTGATGCATACATACATATGTGACCTATGATCCAAGAAGCAGCGGCACAGTCTGTTGAAGGTTACAAATCTACTCATGTAGTATGCAGGCTTCACACCTATTTACTGATTGAGGTCACATGTACACAAATTTATTTGACACGCAGATACCCGATGTGTGCAATGCACATACTGTTTGAAACATATGTCATACCATAGTAAAAGCAAAACCCACACTACATTGACCACCTGTGGCACACACACACATGCTCAGCATTTGCAGGACTCAAACCCCTATCTAACTATGTTATGATACTAGAGAAATACACATTAACACGGCATGCTATATGCAATACTAGGTGGTTTCTGTTCTCCTTGAACATTTGTAGGATGCTGACATCATCGAACTTTCCAAAGAGGGATGTACCTCTCTTAATGTGTTTTCCCAGTCTCCAAAAAGGCTACTCCTCTCAAAGGAAATCACACACACTCACCCACACACACTTAGCAGGACTCAAACCCCTACTTAACTATGTTATGATGCTAGAGAGATATGCATTAACACAGCACGCTATATGCATCACTGGGTGGTTGCTGTTCTCCTTGAATATTTGTAGGATGCTGACATCATCAAACTTTCCAAAGAGGGATGTACCTCTTTTAATGTGTTTTCCCAGTCTCCAAAAAGGCTACTTCTCTCAAAGGCAATCGCATACATATACACCCCCCCACACACACACACACACACTCTTGGTGTTTGCAGGACACAAACCCCTACCTAACTATGTTATGATGAGATACGCATTAACACGGTGCACTATTTGCTTTACTGGGTGGTTTCTCTTCTCCTGGTATATTTGTAGGATGAAGACATCATCAGACTGGACATGGTAATGTGTGTACACATTTTTATGCAATCCCAGGAATGATCCATGTAGGTCGGCAGGTATCAACAGCTTGTACAGGACCCCGTGAGTCTCACCTTGTGTGATCTATCTGTGGACACATTGACATCCCTTCATATGTCAACACATATCTATGCACAGATTGTTGGTTTTGTGGATATGACATGTGTCTGTGATGTTGATGAAGAGCTGTTCAAAGTCTATGTGGGACATGTGTAGCTCTGTTCCGTGATGTATGTCCTGGGTGGCTGTCTTGCAGATGGTGTAGCATGCTTGGGAACCATGATCTGCACATGAACATACCACAGTTGGTAGGGTTGTGTGTTTGTCGGTTTCCAATAGCTCTGTTTATGACTTCTGCCATGATGCACTCCATGGCCTTGCAGATCAGACTTTATAGGCTTACTGGACTATACTTCCCATGGTGTGTTGTGCACCCACACATGTGGGGAATGCCATATGTTGCTGTAACACATTCGACGGTTCCAGTTCCTGTGGAGTGGGTGAAGCTCAACAGACTGTTCAGGTGCAGGGTCTGTTTGTTCTGTAGTGCATGCATGGCATATATTGGGAAACAATGTAATCCAATTGCTGCCATGCTTTGGCTTTGGGGGGAGCTGTTCAGCCATTCTACACGTGATATCTCCTGGTATGATGTCAGGCACTATCGTCAGTGGGGGGTGGGTATGTATACATGGGCATGTCTGACAGAATGTCGGCAATGTCAGTAAGGTACAGTTGTCCCTGACTCAGCACATATATGCGTGTACATTACTATTTATTACATAGCTTTAGGACATGTCATGATTCTCAGTCTGGACTCCTTCTCAGCTACTCTTTACAAAACACTGACAAACCTGAGCATTAATCCCGGTTATACTCTTATACACTTAACACCCTACTGATCCTTTGTGATCAGGCTACAGGGTATGTCATCATAATACACTGGCATGTCCAGGGGTCGGTTTCATATGTACTCTCCAGTCCAGCTAGTGGATATTGTGGTTATGACACAATGTCACATCTGCCTCATGTACACAGACAACCCTCTACTCCTCACATCACACTCACATATATGTGGGAGATGTAACAATATTGACATACAGGACACTGAGCTCTCTCGACCCATGACTGGCATAGTCTATCAGGTGGTGAGGGTGACCACACACACCACATATCAGTCTCAAATACACCGACAGTGACAGCAAACAAACCACATTATCACACATCCACATATTTGGAGGCTCTACATACACTCTGCCTAAGCAGCAGAGACCTCCAAAGCAGACACACATACAGCTGCTACCCCACTACAATGCCCACATGTCACACAGTTCACAATGTCATTGTGCCACACAGTCACTGCCCTTTGGGCTAAACAACACAACTGATACACTTGTTATAGGTGACACTTAATGTCAAACACACTATCGTCCCGCTCACCAGGCCAAACAAGGGAATAGTCATTTTGAGCTGTCTCTCAGGTGCCAGGATCTGCCACATAACACATGCACTCAGGTCACTCCAAAGCAAGTCCAGGACTGGCTCCATCATTGTCCATGCTGGTGCGTACAACCTCAGACATTCCTCCCTGGACCACATGACATGAAACATAGAGGAACTCTGTGATCATGTAGCCCAGCCCAGTATTACCCTGACCTTGTCTAGCATCTTACACTCACCAAGTATGATGTCACAGTATACCAACAAACTGATCACGTTTAACAGTTGGCTAACATATTGGTGTTATTCAAAGGGGATACAGTGTCTGTCACCCTGGGGTGACATGCTCGACATGCCACGCAGCTTCCCTATAGACAGCTTGCACCAGTCACCCTTGGACTTTTGAATACTGGCTAGGGAACTTGCTGCCACCATACTGCCCTATTTAAGCAGGGCTTAAAGGACAGAACCACCTCCATAGACATTGCAGAGTACACGACACTGAGGGTAATGCTGCTCAACACCAGATGTATTACCCTCAAATTGCACCCACTCAGGAATCTTCTCAGTATGGAGGATAGCAATATCTGTGCACTAACAGACACATGGTTCAGGCTCCCACATGCACACCAGCACTACCAGGTTGTATTTCATACCATGCTTTCTGACCACATAACTCAGAATGGCCAACACAAATAGGGGGAGTATCCATATACATCACAGATACACATACCTCCGGGTTGGTAGCACTGCACAATGCATCACGGACCATACATATGCACCTAACATTGTGCAAATCTGCCTTTTGGTTTGTTGCATGCTACAGACCACACTCCCCAACTCAGCAACCTCACTCAGCTTTCCTGGGAACATTGGACAATATGAAGGTCTCCCCAAACACCATTATATTGGGTGACGTCAAATACCCACACATTGACTGTGGATAGTACTCAGGCCCCAACACCCTCACCCAACAGTTGCTACTATTTCTAAACTCATTTGCTATGGCACAACCGGTCACCACACCCACAAGAGGGGACAACATATTGGACATGATCGTCACCGACATGGGGACTCTATGTTCCACACCTGCGATATACCCCTCATTGGTAAGTGCAGAACATACTTTATCTCACTGGACATCCATATCCTGTCCCCACACCCATCCTGGGTAATCTTGGTGAACTTCCCAAAAGCAAACGTCACACTCCTCCAAACCATGGTGGTATCCTTCAGAGACCCTGGGTTAGTGGTAAGTATGGCTCAGACTGCTGAATCCTTTACATACACATTCTATGGACACCTAGTGGATTGCATGGATCGTTACATCCAAAATAACAACTGGACTCACTCCTCCAATGGCAGTGGACCTGTCTGGTAGACCCCAGCCATTAATATGCTTTACAACAAATGGAGGAAGCTACTACATGATATAGCACAATCCCAGACAGGGAAGGCATCTGTGATCTGAACTAGCAGAATGCTACAATCACTCGGGTATTTATGTCAGGCACACCTCTAATGGACAATTGCAACAGACATGTCGTACACTCACAAGGCCTTCTTCAGTTGATTCAGGTACCTGGCTGGACACTCACTGATATGCTGTGTGTTACTGCATACTGACTAAACATACCCTGAACCCACTGACATTGCCATCATCCTGGCAAACAGGTTCAGTGCAGATGTGTCCCCCCCATCCCCCCCTAAGGTGGTACTGTTCATGCCAACAGAGTGTAACCTCCCAGACATCACGAGTAAACAGGTGAGTGCTGCCCTCCCCACAGCGGACGACACAGCATCAATGGGACCAGACAGTGTCCCGACCTGTATCATACACAGCCTTCATGACAGACGTAACACTCACATTATGTCACTGTTCGATATAAGAGTTACTGCAGGATATGTACCCATGGAATGACATACAGTGATAGTGGTCCCGCTCCACTGAATACTGCCACAACAGACCACAGACAATATCGGCCTAAAAGGCTAACTAGCCTGTTCTGCAAAGCTATGGAGTGTATTGTAATGGGACTCATGCACATAGACATGGGAAACCTACAGACCCTGTGTCCTACACATTACAGCATTGTTGTGGGCAGATCTTGCCTGTTGGACCTGTTCATATTCTTTCAACAGTTACCAGGTCCATCAGTGTTGGGATGGTTGTCCACACAGCCTGCCTGGACCTTGCACAACCCTTCAACACAATACCCCACTCGGCCATTATGCATAGGCTCACCAGCATCAATATTGACACATATCTGAGATGATGGATTGCTACCTGGAGCAGGGATAGCAACCACATGCTCAGTGTTGCAGGTGCCATGTCTGACTATACACCAGTTAGACATGGCATCCCACAAGGCTCAGCCCTGGGACCTCTCTTATTCAGTATATATTTGTGTGATGTACAGGCTATCACAGGAGGGCTATGGCTGCCCATGTTCGCAGATGACTGCAAACTGGGTGCCATTATCAGCTCTCCTGCTGGCACATGCATACTCATACAGGGTCTCACAGAGATAGGTTGACTGGTGCCTGAGCTATGGCCCACGGCTACATGCCATTAGTTGCATAGTCATCCCCTTTGAGGATGACAAGCTGCCCACACATTACCACATAGGTTGTAATCCATTACATACAGTAGTAGTTGTTATGGGTTTGGGGACACGACCTGTTCATACTCTCACCTTTGACAATCCTATTGCCATAGTGGTTAGACAGTACATCTACATAGCCCACCATATCCCACATGGTTTCACATGTTGATCATGTGTGGTCATTGTGCCCCTATACTCTTCAGGACCATGCTTGGTTACTATGCTACCTTTGGGATGTACCTTACCTGACACCTGCAGCAACTGTAATGGCCACAAATGTTACTCTTCGAGCAGATGTAGGGAATCACATAGATGCCCTGCACAGTTTTGATACAGTAACTCCAGCTGTACTCAGTCACTTACCACCTACATGGATGTGTTGTGTGCCTGTAGTTGAAGGCAATATCTGACCCAGACTTACTGGACATGCTCCACCTTAGGATATCCGACTCCCTTGGTGCTACACACTCCAGGGACATATACCTCAGCACTGATGTTAAAAGGACATGCTGGGGGGTCAAATTATTATCAGAAAGCCTCCACTCACTCCAGAGTGTAGTCCCGGTTTTGCATAGGTAGAGCCACCCACTGACCACCTACAGGTGACATCTTAACAAGTGGATGGGTGATCGCATGTTTACCTATGGGATATCTTCTGGGTCCCTGCTAGAGAGAGGCACAATACACTGAATGTAAATGGTCTATCTTGTGTGGCCTACTATTCACAGGCACAGTGCACTGATTTGACTGAGTTGCAGTAGCCAAACACACTCTGGCTATGCTTGTACATGCCCTAGGGCAGATAGCCTAGTATCAACCTCTGAACCTATGATAATTTTCATGATGCACAATGTTTATTGCTGATACTGTTTGCAGGTTTTTATCATCTTTGCTTTCACACTTTATATGAACCACTTAGGTATCTGCAGAACATATTTGCTTATGGCAGGGTTCCACTATATTATATATGTGTCTGTTGTCATATAAGTGTGTGCACAGGGCAGATTGCTGTGTAGTGAGAGGTTCCTGGGTTAACACATGCAACTGCCTGCTATGTGTGGCCCAATGCTGTACTCCAACATGGCCTAAGTGTGTGAGCATGCCCAGTTCAGACTGTCAGTATTCTGTTGTCTGACATTTGTCTCATGTATTCAAGTGTGTGAGCATGCCCAGTGTGACCTTTCAGTATGTTGCTGTCTGAGGTCCACTACATTTGTTGATGTATGTCTACATGTCCATTATTAACATTTGTACTGTGTGTGTTGTAGGTTAGGTTCTATTCTTACTGCAGGACTCACCTTTGTGTCATAACTCAACAAGGATTATGCTGTGCCTGCAGGGTTTCCGTGAAATACTTTGCATAGACATATCAACATTTCTTCATACAGGCTAACCACTGCACTACTGTCATGGTTTAGTGGTTCAGTACTATGACTATAGTGCACAGTATCCTGGGTTTGAGGCCCATTGCCGCTTATATTTTCATACTGAGCAGACCAGACTGCTTAGGGGCCAGTAGAGCAAATCTGAGCATGTTGGCTTTTGTTCAGCTATGCCCTACCTAGACCCAGCTTGTCCAACATTGCTCAATATTAACTATCATTGCTGTACATTCACCATTATTACTCTACATTCATCACATTTGTAGTAGTTGGTGTGTGCAATTTTGTTTACATTGACTTCATGATGGTAAATGCTGTTTAGCACTGCTTTATATTGCTTAACACATGGCAATCATGCCTCAGGTGTTGATGCAGGGCTGCTTATGTCAGATGGACATACTACACTCCCTATACATGTTTGAAAGCAGGTAGTGTCAACATAGGCATCCCTTTTACTATATGTGTGGGTCAGAGAGAGGTATCATTTCTAGAGTTCCTACTGAGCCAGTGTATGTGCTATGCGTTGCCTCTTTGCCAAGGCCAAAGCATACTGGGCATGCCTCCTTCTGCCTACTGGGGCAGGCTCAGGTTGTTCTTCCTCCAAGTCACGCTCTGCCTGTGATAGCCTTGGCAATGGTGGGGGGCTGTTTGGCCCAGGCCTATGCTGGTCCTGCTGCAGCTGTTTTCGCAGGATCATATTATGTAGCATAGCACATACCATGACAATTTGGGTACATGTAGTTGGTGAGTACTGCAAGGCTCCACCAGATGTGCCCAGGCACAGGAACTATGACTTGAGCAGCCCAAACACACGCTCGATTACATTTTGTGTTTGTGCGTGTGCCTCATTATGGTGTTCCTGTTCAGGTGTGTGTGCATTTCTGATGGGTGTCATCAGCCACGGCTCTAGTGTATAGCCAGCATCCCCCACTAGGTGACCATGTGGGATGTTCCCATTGGCAAATGTCTGGTACAGCTGCGTCAGATGCCAGTTATGGGAATCATGGTAGCTTCCAGGGCACTCAGCACACACATTCAGTATTATGCCCTGGGCATCACACACAACCTGGCAGTTGATATAGGGGAAGCCCTTGCGGTTGAAGTAGACCCTAACCCGCTCACCGGCTGGTGCTTTGATGCGTATGTGCGTGCAGTCTATTGCACCCACTACCTCAGGGTATTCCGCTATTTGCTGGAAGAGACGCATATTGCTGGCCAATACCTCATGGGAACTGGGGAAATATATATGATCACCGACATGTGCTGACATGGCATTCAGGAACTGGTGCAATACCTTGGATGCTGATGCCTGTGATATCCCCATCATATCACCATTTGGTCTCTGGATGGTACCTGTTGCTAATATTCTTAGGCCAACACATATCTTAGTTTCCACTGGGATGGGTTCCCCTCTGTTGGTTCTGTGTGTGAGGCATGGCCTGCACAGCTCAACAATTTGCTGCAAGAGGTCTCTGTCCACTCTATAGTGCTCCACTATCTCCAGCTCATGTAGCCCCTGGTAGGTAACCCTGGGCCTGTACACTCTTCTCCGTCTCCTCACTGTGGGTTGTCCGGCAGCATTTGCATTATCACCACCCCTTAGCATGTTGCATATGTCGCCTTATAACAGCAATGGCAGCCCCTAACATTTTTTGTCTCAGTGAAGCCTTTTCAGTTTTCACTTCTATTAGCTTACTGCAGTGTTGCAGTGTCTTTTGAGAGAAACATAATGGGCTGTTGTTTGCAGACTTTTAGGTGCTGGGCTGGGTTAGTGTTCTGCCTGGGTAATTGCCTGATTCTGATTGTTTTCACCTGCTAGCTCTGCTAGTACTCCCCGGTAACTTCCACTATTTGGTGTGCTTCCTATTTCCTTACTGTTTCCACAGGGGGGGAGAGACGCACACACAAGCGCGAACACGCGCACAGCAGTTAACACGCGCACACATGCTTACATGGACTAAAGCTTGCTTATTCTTCTTAAAACACGCGCACATCAGCGCAAATGTGCTTACAAATGTTTACACAGCTTTACATATGCCTACTCTGGCTTACACGCGCGCACACACGCTAACATGCACGCACACTGTCTTACTTGGGTTTACTGGCGTGCACATGCATGCATGCACACTCAGCAAGAAACTTTGGTGTTATCCACGGCATACACCTTCGATTTCTTGACTTTACCTGGCCTACCTATTGACACACCTCTTTCACTATTATGTAAATGTAAGCTGACACATGACACTCTGCTCCAATGAGCTTCACTCCTTTCATACATACCCCCCTCGTGATGTCACCTATCTTCTACTCTGTTACTCCCCTTATCCTACTCCTACACTCCACTGACTCTGCTCATTTGCTATGTAAACTTGTAATTCACTATCCTCACTCTCATTTGCATAGGATTGCCTACTAATGCTTAGTTACATCTCTTAGACTGAGCTTCCCCCCTTAGCAACCTCTACGCGGTGGCCATGTTGTCTTCAGCCTGCCATTCCCTTGCATTGTAAATTCATTTTAGCTATAAAATCCACATTTGTGGATCTTATTTATTACTTTTCTTGCTTTTTAGGGTGCAGCGCGTTTGCGCGGCACTGCACTACAGTTAAAAAACGGAGATCAGGATAAAAAAAAGTTATTTTATTTTTAATTTGCATCACTTCCCGTTGCCAATGGCTGTATTTTTGGCCATTGGCATGCTTCCTCCTGTGAATGCATGCTTTTATTCCAGCTGACATCGCTCCCTTTTGCTATTTGCAGAACCGTACTCAGTTATCAACTGAGTACATTTCTGCAAATAACACTACTCCTACTCGGACAGGTTCAGGTTTCCTGGATCGCAAATTTACCTCATTTGCATGGCTTTCGCCTGCAATTGAGGTAATTTGCATATCCCAGCCCTGTCCATGTAGGACTAGTTTGGAGAGCTCAGTTGCACGCCCCTACCGGCTGTTTCTGTATCGCTCGGTGGACATGTTGGCTGCATGGAGTCTTACTCTACTCTAGGACTCCGTGCAAGCCTTTGTGAATCCGGCCCTATAGCTAGTATGATAATAATAAGTGGCTATTTACTGTAATAAAGAATGAATGCAAGATATGGTTCTAATTATCTCTTTTCTTTTTACGTCTCACCTCACTGCTTATCACTTTTTTTTGTGGGTTACCTAGAATCACACCATTCTGATGTCATACTCTTCTGCCAAAAAAACAAATGAATTTCAGTGGAGGGAGTTGGGCCAACTCCTGTGACTCAGCCTGCCAACCCTCCACTAGCTGCTGCACCAATATCCAGAACCTCTGGGACACAACCTGATAGTGCTCCTTCCATGATCCCTGTCCTACCAAGTCCATCCTCATAAGGTAGCATTGTCTTGGCTGCTTGTGCAGTGGTACCCACCAGGAGTACTGGTGGAGTTGGTGATTATGCTTGCCTCCTAATTTCACCTTCCATGAGCTGCAAGAGATGGTGTGTGATATGATAGAGAGTGGCCTTGGTGCTTGCATCAACTAACTAGAGAGGTTGCTCCTAACAATTGAAAAGACAGTCCCATGTCAGGTAGTCTCATAAGCACCCAAGGAAGGGGACAGTGATGACAGCTCTGAGGATGAGGACTAGATTCTCACTGTTCTAGGTTTGACTGGCATGTGCCTCCAATGTCCCCTACCTGTCCCCAATCATGGTGTCCCCAACCTTCTTGTGCTCATCACCATCCCTGTGTCTGTTTTGTATGGTCTGTCTGTCTGCACCTGCTTCCTCACCTACCCTACCTACCTGACCCTCACATTCCTAGGTCCCTTCGACAACATTCTTCTTTTTTTGAAACCAAAAAGAAAAAAAAAAACAAAATGGGCACTTGTTCCACAAAAAAAAAAAGAAAAAGAAAATTGTCTCATGTCTTCTAGACAGATACACTAGACAATCTCGACATACTGAAATCTCGAATTTCAGTATGTCGAGACAGAATAGTGGAAAGTGCAGTTACTTGAAACTACACTAAGCCGAATGCGGAAGTGTCGAATCCGCATATGTCGAATCCACTGCTACCGTGGTGTCACGTTCGTTACTTCTGGTGCGGTTTGTGGATTTATCTGGGGTTTCAGGTAAGTGTTGTGTATTTGAGAATATTGGGTAAGGATTTTAGTGAGTGTAAGTGTGTGTGGTGGTGTTTTTTGTGTGTTTAGTGCAAACTCCGAGTTAGAATATATAAGTAGGGGGTGGGGGGTGCAGGGGGGCTTCTCCCCTGCTTATAGGTAGGTTAGTTATGTTTTTGTGTGTTGTTATGTTCGTTTAGTTAGGTAGGTGTATGTGTGTGTTATTATGTCTTGGTTTGTGTGTGTGTGTGTGTGTGTGTGTGTGTGTGTGTGTGTGTGTGTGTGTGTGTGTGTGTGTGTGTGTTTGTGTGTGAATGGTCGTGGTTGTGGTATTCGTGGTTGTGGGCTTTTGTGTATGTGGGTTTCCGGCTATTCAGTCTCGAAATACTGAAATTCGACATTTCAGTACTTCGAGATTGTATAGGGAATCCCTTCTTGACACACTTGATTTGGCTCTACAACAACATTGTGTTGTTGTCAACCATCCATGTTGTGGTGATAGTCCAAATTCATCAAATTGTGTCTATATGTGCACATTAATCTGGTGAAGAAGTGGATATGTATGCTTCATTCTTAATCCCCTCCTGCAGATGTCTGCATTGCTTCCTGTTTGTTCTTCCCTCTGATTGCCCCCTCATTTCACCAGTTTTCTATCAAGCCCATTTTCACATATTTAATTTAGTCAAAAACAGAATCACACACAACATCTATGACCAGAAATGGCCCATAAAAACCCTTCACTTTTTGTCCTCTGCATTTGGTGGAGTTCGGCATCATGCACCAATGCCGAGTGGCGGTGAATGACTACCCATGGCAAAACCTGATGAGTTTTGGTTATTGGCTGCACTAGTTTCATTATTTTCACACAAAGGTACTTAATCATGCTGCACTATAGGAATGCAGAAGGGAGGCAGAGTATTGGCATTGCTTTGAAACAGTTACTCTGACAGTTCTTGGATTGCTAAATATAACACAGTGCAACTTCCTATGTGAAATGTTGACATAAATCACTTGACTGAAGATTTTGTTTGCCCATAGTATCAAGGATTTTATTCCAGATGCATCTTACATTATTTCTTAGTATGATGTTATATGTCTATGATATGTTTAATCACCCACATTTTAACATTTGTTACAGGTATGATTTGTCATGGAGCTATATTACATATGCGCCAAAAAAAGTATTTGAAGTGACATCCATTCTCACAACTATAATATAGTTATCCAGCCTTCTTCAGCTTGTCATAAGCCTGTTGTCTCTCTTCTAAGCCTTCTTTATACCTATATCCTTCACTTCATGCTACACAGCATGGCAAGTTAATAATGAGTGCACACCAAAAACATGTCCATAAATGTTCCATTACACCAAACATTGTTATATGTATGTCCATCTCGCTTTGCATTCACCCCTTCACTCCCACCTATCTTCATGTGTGTGTGTCTATTAGGCTGATGGATGTAAAGGTCATCTCATGTTTTCTGCATACTGACATGACTCTGATGATGGATAATACCAACATGTTTCCTTGATTCAGTAGGTTATCAGTGCTCCTGTAATGTGCAAGGCTTCAAAGTCTGCTGTACAATTGCCTTTGTGTCATGTTCAGGTGGTGATCAGATGTACAAACATACGTTTACATCTTGGCAAGATTTATAACCCAGCAGTAGGGAATGCTGTTAAGGACTGTTTTCAGAGATCTCTTTCCTGTGTATCTATTACCTATCCATCTGTCTGCCCCTTCTCCTACATAAGTAGGATATCTGCCTATCAAGTAAACTGTAAGGTGGGCCACAATTGAAATAACTGTCAAAAATCAGTTCCAACATGGCACCATTATATTTCACATTTCCCACGTCTTTTTCAAACAGACAGTACAGATGTATTAATTTTCATCATGCTATCCCTTCCATCCTTATCTCATGCAATTTGTGCTACAGAGCAGGACATATTCTGATTGAGGAGACATGTCATACCAACCACACCATTAAGATGTTCATGAATGTGCCAGGACAGTACCTCTTTCATCATCTACAGCCCTGTGTCTGTCATCACCTCCTCTGTCTTATCACCATAGCTCTCAGCTGTCCAGATTTTTTCCTCATATTTTTAGTCTTTTCCTCATAAAATATGTGGTTTTCTAGCAATTCACTGGGATGATCCAAGGACTGAAGTCACTAAATAATGCCATACATTTTTGTTTCAGACTTCATATCCTTCAGAAAATGCATATAAACACATATCCTCTTATTATAATGGCTTTCTACGTTTTTAGAGCAATATTTAAAATATGTCCCTATTTTTGGGCCTCTGTCTCCCCTGTTATGTCTGTCTTTGTCCAGATGTCTTGCACTAAGAGGTTGAGAGTTATGCTCATCACAATATATTGTAACATCTTTAATAGGATGCTGGATGTAATATTCATCTAATATGTTACAGTATATCCCTGTTTGCACACAGTTTGACAATGAGTACCAGTGGACACAGCTGCTTCATAAGTTCAGGTTGAATCCTGAAATTCTAATCATGCATGATGATCATATGCTAATAGTTTGCCATCATCCGCACAAATCAGCTTCTCAATGATGTGCTTTGTAAAGAGGTATATTGCATGTCTAACTCTGGTTACTGTGCTGTAATCCTCTACTATATGACAATACACTGATAACACAAGAGAAGTGCAGTAACGTGTGAACACATACTTTCTAATATCCATGTGTGCCCTCCAGCAATGCATTTGCAAATGAGTTGTCAGTACTTGGGCCATTGTATAACAGACACAAGAATCACACAGCCTAACTGTATTGTTATATTTGGTATGGATTTATAGCAGTGATGGCTGCTGACTTCAAATCACAGTTGAATGTGTGGGGCCAACGGGAAGTGGTGTGACCATCTAGAGAGGGATGGTGCTATGCTCAAAACCACAAAAAATGGGACTTTAATTACATATACTGCCCTGGGTGCCAAACTGTCATTATGAGAGTCCAATCAAGACAAAATGAAGTGCAGAAGAAAACAATATTTCAGTGCTTTGGCTACATGACAGCTTACTTAATATCTAGATGGAAACAAAAAGGTTGTGAGGCATGAAAAAATAAATTACTTTTTAAATAAATTACTGGAATGCCAGTCAAAATCAAGTATAAAAAAACAAGCAGCACTCCACTCAAACCACTTCACTTTGCAATGGAGTTCTAATAATAATTCGTATTCAGCTTTATAAAAGTACCAAGTAACAAGTTAAAAGTAGCAATCTCTGAGATACCTCCACTTGTAAAAGTGTTTCTTATCCAAAAAAGACCTGCTGCCTGACTACTATCTACTTGTTTCATGGGGAAAACATGATCAAAGTAAAAAATGAACAGCAACCAAGAAACAAGCTCAAGATAAATTGCTTAAAGGATTACTGCACAGGTTATGGACCACACATGATAGATTGGCATTTTGTTTAGTTTATGGGTAAAACCTGCAAAGATGACTGCAAGTGTCCAACAGATGTAATGAGCTTCTGAAAATACTGTAATCCAGTCCTTTATTATAAATACTGGCATATGCATTTCAATACCTAAGGCTTATATGTTATCTAGTTATGTAAATATTCTCTGCATGGCAACAACAAAAAGGTTTTCAATGTTGGTAATTCTTTAACAGTATGCTTGTTAAAGCTTACTTGCATCTTACAATTGCAGACAAGCTTATCTGATGTTCATTAAAGCATTGCTACTTAAACATGGAGGAAAAGGGACTGCAGCAACATGCATTTTCTGAATAATACAAGGCATAAATCAACAGTATAAAAGTATGACAGAAAACCAGAACATTCTGCAAAATCAAGGACAGATGAAAAGCCACTGTAGTACTTGTTTCTACCTTGGATGAGACGATACTCTGCACACTTACACTGCATAACTGCTCCTTGCCTTGCTTGGACACATCCAGAGTCACTACATGGGGGAGTGGGGTGCAATAAGTATGTCACAATTTCAAATATGTCTGGCTGATGGTGATGGCCCTGACACATTTGTCATACCTCTCAACCTCCGAGCAAGAAATCTGGAAAAATCCATAAATGAAGTGGGACAAAGGCCCAGAAACAAGGACAATTTTTAAATATTGCTCTTATAAACTTAGAAAGATAATAGAATAGTAGGTCTGGCATTAGTATACATTTTCTGAAGGGTATGAAATCTGAAACTCAAATGTCTATCATTATTTTCTAACTTCAAGCTTTAATGATTTGCCACTAATTGGCTAAAAAACACAATTTTATGAAAAATGGACCAAAAATGTGATGCAAAAAAAAAATTAAAATAGCCACACAATACAGCTGGGAACCTGTGAAAGAAGGGACACTTTTTTAATATTAGTACTACTAAGTTGAGCAGCTGACAAAATAAGAGAATCTACATGCATTTCTGAAATAAAAGTAATCTATAACTCTGATCATTACAATTGTTTATTAATTGTAACCCCTTCACATTTTCTTCCAAAATTGCCATTTTGCAAAGGGATTATTGGTTTGAGAGCAACATTTTGTGCCAAAGTTGGGGACAGTTGAGAGTTATGGATATACCTAATTCTATAAAGCAATTTATTTGCATGTACCTCTCAACCTCAATACAGGAAATCTGGACAAGGCCAAATATATTGGGGGGGAACATACAAACAGTAGTAAAAATTGCTCTTGTATAAACTTAGTTGTTAGAATAACAGGTCTTGCTTTAGCATGCATTTTTTGAAGGGCATGAAGTCTGAAACTCAATGTCTGTCATTATTTAGTGACTTCATTCCTAAATGATTTGCCAGAAAACCCCACATTTTATGAGGAACAAACCAAATATAAGAAGCAAAAATCAATTCATTCTGTAAAAATCTGGACAGTGGAGAGGTATAGTTCAGCCAGCGCTGTCTTTCAGTTTGCCGATTTTTCCCCTTTCACAAAATCATGGTTGAATGGGGCCTCCCCCCTTCAGCCATTCCAATGTCCCATTACTTGGCTATTTCACCCCATTTACCATAAACACTATAATGTGCATACTGCTTTACTACTAAGATGGTTTGGATTTCATTTAAAAGTTTTATTTTACATGTTACAGCACAAACACTAATAGACATCTGCTAAACAAAGCAATGCAGTCACAAAATAAAAATAGACTTAGCATTAAAACTTCTCTGTCCTTGAAACTCACATTCATTGAAACAGCATTGAAACGCACATTCAAAGAAAATACATGTGGCCAGTGGCAGATAAAGATTAACTATGGGCTGTTTCCAAATCATAGGCCCTTTGCAGTACACACACACACACACACACACACACACACACGCACACACGCACACACGCACACACACACACACACACACACACACACACACACACACACACACACAAAACATACATGTGTTCTTTGATACACCTTCCTGACTGTATTAAATTATATTTCTTGTATAATACAGTACAGTTGTTAGAAGACATTTTAAATTTATTGTTTTGAGCATTTTTCCTGTAAACAATGAAACAAATTGCATGCACCAATACTGACAAAGCTGCCCAATTCAGAACATTTTCATCATAAAAGTCTACTCAAACTTTTATAGTCCACCCGTATCAGTAAATATACACAATCTCTGCAGAAGTAAAAGCCATCTAAATAATTCCACATTAAAGAGATCTGTAACTAATGAAGAGATTGCTGCTAGCAAATAACTTTATATTTGTTTCATTTACAAATAAAGTGCCTGTTGCCCTTGAAGAATAAATTACCCATGTTAATGTAAAAAAATGATAAGCTAGTAATATTGCAATAGGGAATGGATGACAAACTGATAACAGGTTG
Organism: Protopterus annectens; assembly: GCF_019279795.1. NCBI lineage: Eukaryota > Metazoa > Chordata > Ceratodontiformes > Protopteridae > Protopterus > Protopterus annectens. Next base: position 1,285,347,979 of record NC_056744.1, on the reverse strand, counting down.
ATAGTTACTGGGTATCTTCACCAAAGAGGACAGTCTCAGGGATACAGCATCCACCTCCTTTAAAATAACAACACAGTACAGTACCAGAACTGCATCTACATGGGGCGTGGCCAAGGATGAACACAGGATAGCAGCAGATTTCTTCAGCTCCACCAACTTAACTGCACTGACAGGAAATAATTACTTTAAAAATCAACCAATGAAATAATTTTCTTTCTTAATACGTTTGGAATATCAGTTTCTTGAATAATATCTAAAAAAGAAAGAAAATTTCAATAATTGTCCTGTCGGAAATCATCTTGGAAATTTCTCTTTCATCACCTCTGTTCAAAATGAGTTCCAGTAAGGCAAACAGTCAGGATTCCAGCATCAAGAAAGAGCTTCAGTCTCTGATATCTACTATTCAGCAACTAACAACCAAAATGGACAAACTGGATACTAAAATTGATAACTTCATAGAAAAAACTACAAAACAAATGGATTTGTTACATCAAGACTTGCAACAACAGAAGGCTCAGATTACAGGCATAGAAGAGACTGTTAATGATATGGAGAACAGAATCCAGGAAGAAGAAATTAACATTGAGTTTTGCTGAAGCAGAACACACACCTACAATCCAAACTTGATGACCTGGAAAACAGATCTAGATGCAATAATATTAGGATTTTTGGACTGCCAGAAAATATAGAAGGTAACAACATTACTTCTTTTTTAAATACTTGGCTTCCCAAAACTTTAGACTTGTCAGAAGCATTTTCTTTTGGTATTGAAAGAGCCCATAGGTCCTTATCTAATTTTAACTCTAACAAAAAGTATCCTAGATCAGTTATAGTAAGATTTTTATCATCTTATGACAAGGAGATGCTATTAAAATCTGCATGGGCTAAAGCACCTATTAAAATTAATGAGGCAACTGTGCATTTTGACAATGACTATTCTTCCTTGGTAATAACTAAAAGAAAAGTTTTTTTGCCATTAATAAGAGAGCTTAAGAAAGCACAGTTCAAAACTTACCTTTTATTTCCTGCCAAACTAAAAATCTTTTTACCTGATGGCCCTAGAATTTTTGAAGACTTGGACTCTGCTTTGCTGTATATTAAAAAAAATAAGATATTAGATAAAATAGAAGATATGGAATGGGCAAGTCCTTCGTTAAAGAGGATGGCAACAGGAACTTCTTGGAAGACTTCAGAGAAGCAAAAAAGACTAAAAAACAAATGACATGTTCTATATATTTTTTTTTTCTTTTCTTCTCTCTTAATCTCTTCAAATACAGTTACTGCATCTCCAGAAAGCCACAAATATTTTAAAGATTTATTCAAAGTTATTTTTCTGTGTGCAAAGAACTGTTTTTGTTTCATAAATAGTCAAACTCTCTGAGGAACAAATAACATGCTATCAATCAACTTGTTTCTCTTTGTGATAAAGAGACCTAAGGTTAGTAATTTGATACATTTTCTTTCTCTTCTTGTTTTAAATAATAGCATTCTTTATAAACTATGCATTTAGTGAGGGCTGGCGGAGGGCAAGGAGAGAAGTATGATGTAAAATATGGAAAAAGTGAAATAATAACTTATTAGTTCTTTAAAACTATATATGCTGTTTAAACACTGTTGCTAAATATTATATCATGACTTTATTGCTTATACATGATTACAAATAATATGTCATGATATAATTGCAAATAATTAGAACTAAAATAGTTGTAAGTAATATGTTTCATGTTTAACTTTATTAATACAAACAGCAAGTAATATTTCTTTGTAGATACTCTTTGTAGCTTCCTTTTTTCTTTCTTCTCTCTCTCTTTCTTTTTTTTCTCTACTCTCTTCCTTTTCTTTTTTTTTCTCTCTCTCTCTTTCTCTCTTATAAGTACAGTTATATGCTTCTGATAATACTGATATATGTATATAATAAGATTTGTATGAGAAAATAAAATGGGGCATATAAAAATAAGTTATATAATATGTTAAATAACTGTAGGCTTGGTTTCACTGTCATAGAGACTGTAATGACTTGTAAAATACTTTGCGAAGGTTTTGCACTGTTTAGTTTCATTTGTATTACTAAATGAATGTCAGTCACTTGTATTTACTAAAATTCCCGCCAGAATGTTAAGGGAGACAATTTGGGATGTGTGTTACCTCGTGAATAGTGTCCTCGAGTTGTTTTAAAAGCTTCAACACTCAGAATTCACGCAGAGAAGCTGAATGCAGTCATTTTGAACTTTGACCCCTGATTTCACATTGATAAATGATTCAGTATGCCATAGTGAGCAAGTGAGATATTTTAGAAGGCATAGAAGGTAAAACACATATACACATATTTTTGAAAGCTTACATGACTGCAGCATATTAATGTATATAAATACTTATGATTTAAACATATATAATGTTATAAATCATTTGCCTTAACTAACTGACAAGCACAAGTATCATTATGTCTATATTTTAGAAGAAACTGTCATGTGACATATTTTAAAGCTGCAGTTCAGATATATAAAATACAGATGGCTTTCATCACAATGATTTATGTATAACTAGGAATTATCATTGCTGTGCAGTATGACTTGTAAACATATGTATGAATATAAATATTTTATTTACTGGCAATAATAAGTATGAGAAGAAAGCTTTGGTGCAAGTAATTTAAAGTTTTTAAAACTGTTAACTGCATTTCTTTGGCAGAAAGTAGGAATACCCTAATATATGTAATGTCTGAACCATTATAGCCTAAGTTATTGAATCCAAATGAACATAAGAACTTATTTTTACAAACTTTTAATAAACTAATATATAGATATGCTCCTTTTTTTTTTTTTTTTTTCTCTCTCTCTCTCTCTCTTCCTTTCTCTCTCTCTCTCTCTTCTCGGTTCCCATTATCAAGTTTATTAGAATGATATTTTGATTATGAGTGTATTTTACAAAATAGATGTACATAGTAATATGAGCTGTTTCTAAATGTTCTTATTTGTTTATATGAAGCTGATTTATAAATTGATTAGCTTTGTCTTAGTAGATAATCTAAATGAGGTTAACTTTAGTTAATAATAGTTAGTATTGAATTGATATGGTGGCAGCTGAGGTACTGCTGCTTAGGATAGGGGGATAACTTGAGTGGTATATGCTACTCAAAGTTGGAGTTCTTAACTCCAGGCTGGGTGCAATGTTTAATCCTAATATTATTTTCACCTGTTTATTGTTGTTTGTATATAGTTCTGACATCCACAACACATTTTATAAACTTATTGTCACTACAAATAAAAGTGAAGCTTATACAAAATCCCATAAGATTTCCAATAAATACAGCTATAATTAATGGTACATCTAAAGGAGGAGGTATAATATAATTTATTTCGTTAATTGTTATTCTGATTATATGTTTTATATGTTTATAAAAGCTAAATGATTTCTCTAAAAGGAATTTCTTTAAACATTAATGGACTGAATAACCCATGTAAAAGGGCAAGTTTAATGAGATACATTAATTTGCATAGGGCCAACTTAGTATTCCTTCAAGAAACACATCTCCTGAAAAAGGATATTGATAAATTAGCCACTAATAAATATACAGTCTTGGTTAGTTCAGAACACACTCAGAAAAAAAGAGGAGTGGCTATTTTATGGAATAAAAGTATATCCATACCTAAAACTATTAAGTCTTATAAAGATGATAAAGGAATGTTTTGTATGGTTACAATACAGATTAATGGAAAGACATATACATTAATCAATGTATATTGGATACCAGGAATTGGCATTAATACAGTGAAACACCATCTCAATAAGATCATATCATTTTCTATAGGAGATATTATTTTAGCAGGTGACTTTAATTGTATCCTACATGAAAAAGATACTACTACTATAGGAAAAAGGAAAATTACATCTAATGCAAAACATTTAAAGGATTTTGTTAATTTATATCATTTGAATGATATTAATAATCAGATAGATTCAAAATCATTATCATACACTTTCTTTTCTAACAGATATAAAACTTATTCAAAAATAGATAGAGTCTTTATTTCTAACCAGATGGTTACAGACTTAATTAATTCTAAAATCATTTCTTGTCCTATATCAGATCATAATTCAATTGTCTTTGAGTTTATGATAAAAAGTACTTACAATGTTCAGATCAAAAGGATACCAGCATACTTAACTAAACTAAAAGACTATAAAGATTATATACTTTCAGAAGTGCAACATTTTTTAGACTTCAACAATACACCTGAAGTCTCCATTGTTTATGTTTGGGATGCTTTAAAATCATATTTATATGGACAAAGTATCAGATGGTATAATAATAAAAGGAAATCTTGGGACAAGGAATTACTAGATATTCAAAGCAAATTAGACTCATACAAACATAATAATAAAGAAAATATTATGGACAGAAAAGTCATTGAAGATATAAATAAATTAAATGAGAAATACAAAGAAATTTTAACCCATAAAGTTAAAATAACATTAGAGAAATATAAGTTTTGTCTTACTCAATAAGTCCCAAATACTTACATAGACTTAAAAATAAAACAAAAAGGTTGAATAAACAAAATCATATCAAAGAAATTTTCTCTCCAAGGAAAAAGAAGAATGTTTCTAGTTTACCAGAAATATTAGATGAATTTAGAAATCACTTTCACAAAATTAATCATAATAACATTAACATGGAGCCTAAAGATAAAATAAAGAAACTTATAACTACAAACATGAACAAAAAACTTAATAAACAACAGACTAAACTAATGGATAAAAATATTTCATATACAGAGGTTATTACACAAATAAACAAGCTTAAATCAAACAAAGCACCAGGTAATGATGGTATTATACCAGAGATCTATAAAATTCTTCCCAAAAGTACTTACTCATTAATACATAAGGTTTTTATTTTGGCCCAAAATGAGTTAACAACTGCCCCATCTTGGCAATACACATTTATTTCACCAATTTTAAAACCCAATAAAGACCCAACCAGATGCACTTCATATAGACCTATTTCATTATTTAATGTTGACTATAAAATGTTTATGAGTATTTTTGCTGATAGATTAAAGACAATCATCCCAGGCATTATAGATATAGACCAGACAGGCTTTATTGTAAATAGAAATACTTTTGATAATATAAGGAGAACTTTAACGTTAATTGATTTTGCAAATAGGAAAAAGAATATAAGTTCAGCATTTGATTCAGTAAGTTGGGACTACTTGTTTATCTTACTGAAGTGCACAAACTTCTCAGATGCATTTGTAAATCTAATTGAACATCTATATAAAGGAGCATTGGCTTACATTAAGATAGGAACATATGTCTCACAAAAAATACCCATTTTAAAAGGTACAAAACAAGGGTGTCCACTCTCTCCACTATTATTTACTTTAATAATGGAGCCTTGGGCTAATTTGATCAGAAACAGTACTGATATAGAAGGATTTGATATAGATGAAAATACAATATCTAAAATTCAACTTTTGCAGATGATGTTCTAATTACATCAGCTGGATCTAACTCTTCTATGCAGTCCTTATTTGATAAAATGATGGATTTTAAAAATATCTCTGGTTTAATATTCAATGAAGAAAAACTAAAATATTACCAATATACACACGAAAAATGTCCTCATTAATGATTTTAACAAATATATACCCAACTCAGGTCAGATAACTTACTTAGGTATAATATTAACTAAAGATATCAAATCTATTATACATAATAATTATAGTACCTGTCTTCTTAATATACAAAATATTTTCAATAGCTGGAACAATATGTTTTTTACCATGGAAGAGAGACTCACAACTATTAAAATGATAGTATTCCCTAAGATATTATACTTAATACAATCAATAATACTCCCACCTACAAAAATAATTATTAAGAAATTGAATTCACTAATGTTAAATTTCTTATGGGCACCTAATAGACCTAGGATTGCATTAAAGAAACATACTAATAGCTGGTCTCAAGGGGGCATTTCATTTCCAGACTTTAATTTATATACTATCTCTTCTATTATAAAAAGTTATTACTTTGTTAATAGATCAGTCATATGTTGCAAGATGGAAAGATTACTGGGAACTAATTAGTATTCACTTCATGAAAATCTATTTAATACATAAAAATATTATTGTAAACAACTCCATGTTATGGTTACTAAAAGAATTTTGTACTTCATCCATTACACCAAAATATGTAGTTAGTTACCCATTAAACATTATTATCAGTTATCATAATTTTATATTCATGCATCCTAAGTATAAGGAATAGAATTTTATTCTATTCCCTATAATGTATACACAAGGTATGCTTTTGTCAACCACCTCTGAAAGAACTCTTTTAGTCACAGAGAATGATCTAAAGTATTGGTATCAGTTGCTGTCTGATAATAAAGTAAAAAATTTAGACTTCTTAAAGCAAGAATTTGATTTGAGAGAAACATGTTGGTTAGAAATTCAGACTTTTAGACAACATCTTATTAATAAAATTGATTTAATGTCTTTAACAGTTAAATAATCTGTTCCAATACTGATTGATTACTTGATATTAAATTTACAACATAGAGTTTCTGATAAAGGTAAGCTCTCATACATACATAAAATTATCAGAGAAGAAACTCATTACAGTTCAGATACCTATTGGAATTATTTTATTTCCATTAATGGTGAATCACCAAAACAACAAGATAAACAATATATATTGGAATCTGCTTATAAAACTACTTCTTCCATTAATTGGAGACTTTTTACTTGGAAATTTTTACATAGATCCTTCTATACACCTTTAATGATGAATAAAATAAACAATAAAGACAACTTATGTAAAAGATGTAATGTAGAAATAAATGCTGATTGGGCACATATGTTTTATGACTGTATAAAATTGAAGGAATATTGGAAGTTAATCAATGATTCTTTGCAGGCCCTTTTCACAGATAATTTCATTGTTTCTAAACCACTTATATTATTTAACACACCTGTTCCTAAAAGTGTTAAAAAAGTTAAACTTCCCTTATTATGGTCTATTCTAGCAGTGGCTAGAAAAATAATAACCAGAAATTGGATTTCAGATACCCCTCCTTCATTTAATGAATTTAAAAATGTTATGACTGAAGTGTGTCATATGGAATTGATGACAATAAAATCAAGAACTACTAGAAAAACATCTTATTATATTATATGGGATACTTTACAAAACCTGTTAAAGAAATCTTAGTCTCAATAGAATGACATTATAGTTTAATCAATTGATTTGATTTGTAGTGGATGTCTTTGTAAATACTTTGGTTATTTTATTGAATGTTATAACTATTTCTATTTTAATTGCTTGTATAAAATTGTTATGATATTTATTTTGTATGTTAAAAACAATAAACTTGTTTTTTTAAAAAAAAAAGAACTGCATCTACATACTGTGGGAGTAGAACTCACAGCCTTCTGCATCAAAAGCATCTACACTACCTGTTGTGCTATTAACAATGCAAGCAAACTCACCATAAGCAGCACTAAACTTCTCTTCCCCTGAAGCTCTTAGCTCCTTGTAAAATCCACTTGACACTCAACTGTATCTCTTAACTTTGCAGCACATGAGCACAAGAAATCAGGAAAAAGTCCAAATTTATTGGGGAGGGAACACAAGCCCAAAAAACAGGGACACATTTTAAACATTGATCCTGTAACCTTGGAATGTTGCTAGAATAAAATGCCGTGCTACCACCATGCATTTCACTGCCAAGACTTGAACCCAGGACCCTGTGAACTACAATCAGAGCAACATACCACTCTGCCAAATCAGCTGTTTTTTGAATGACAGGAAGAGTGAAACTTAAACGGCTATTGTTTAGTGAATTCAGTTCTCACCATAGTTCTCAACATCTTAGCACAAAGCACCTGGACAAAGCCAATAATAGGGGAATACAGCTCCAAAACATATTCAGTGAATTCAGTTCTCACCATAGCTCTCAACCTCTTAGCACAAAAAAACCTGCACAAAGCCAATAATGGTGAAATACATCCCCAAAAATAGGGACACATTTCAAATATTGATTCTTATAAACTTAGAAAATTGCTAGAATAAAATGTTTCATGTTACCATTCACACACACACACATACACACACACACACACACACACACACACACACACACACACACACACACACACACACAGAAGTTTCTCCTGATTTAATAAGTTTGTGAAAATGACAAGCCATAGCCAGTTTCCTGTTTCTCGACGCCGGATCAAACATTTGCTTGCATGCATGCATGCGGTGCCTCTGCTTGTTCCAGGCATGCACCAGACTGCAGACCTTGCAGTCCGATCCCCTTCCAGTCTATGTGGTTGTAACCACATACACTTCTGGGGCATCTGTAGACTGTTGCCTTTTTTCTGAATCTAGACTGGTTGAACAGCAGTCCAGATTTAACTTTCTAAGCATGCATGTGTGGAGTTCTGGGATTTTTTTTATTTATTTTTTGTTTGTTTTAGAGCTGGGGGAGGTGCAATCCTGCAGTCCAATATCATGAGATGCCACTGGTTTATAGTCATAGTGTGCATTGGCCATGCCTGATCATATCCCATTGATTCTGTCAGTAACTTCTATTAATGTGAAAATACCTTCATCTGAATATGTCACATAACTCCATCATTGCATTACTGGTGTTTCACAAGTGTGTGTGTATGTGTTGTCTAATCTGCACAACGTCCTGAAAAACAGATTCATGTCTGTCTCACTGCTGCAATATGCATTCATGACAGCTTATTTCACCTGGGTTGCAGGATGCATTTATAAGTAATTATGCAAATTGCACTCACACAATGATATTACAAATCCTGACTTTGCATCCAAGTCTCATAACAATATAAGTTATCTGCAAAACTCTCATGATGTCATCTTCTGTAAAGTGCACTCTGACACTGTTAAAGTCTTCTTGCAGTGGCATGATTGTTAAGTACTGTGATCTCTGGGCTGTGCATCTAGATAGGTAGTGGATTTAAGCTGTGTTTATGTGTGTGTTTGTGTGTAGTCAGATAAGTATGAGTCCGTGTCCTGCTGCCCTCACTCAAGTAGTGTTTAGCAGATACTTTTAAACTGCTACTTGGCTCCACAGCAATTTCACATAGACCTCCCACCTCTTCTTCTCAGCATACACTGATAATCTCATACTCTATAAAGTATGGTCTGACGTTACTGCAGTCAGACTTCTGTAGTGCCACTCACCTTTAGTACCATGATCTCTATCTTGTGTAACTAGGTAGATAGGGTGTTCTCATCTCCCAGCAGTCTGCTTCCGTTTGTGCATCATTTCCTTCACCTATCAGTGTGGAGGCAATTTTATACGTGCATGTGAGTCCACAGCTATGTCAGACACTCCTCCCAACAACTTCTCACCATGCACTGATAATGTCATCCTGTATAAAGTGCACTCTGACACAATTAACATTAGACTTCTTTGGTGGCACCAGTGCTAATTACTGTGACCTCTAGGTTGTGTAACAAAATAGGTAGGAGTTCTTATCTCACAGCAGGGAAGTTTTGTGTGTGTGTGTGGGGGGGGGCTCTTCCTTCAAACATTAGTTTGGAATCAATTTTACAATGAGATGTGACTCTACAGCTCTTTTACACACATCTCCCAACACCATGTTCTTAACATAGTCTGATTACTTCATCATGTATAAAGTGCACTCTGACACTGCTAAAGTCTATCATCTGTGGTGCTGCTAATCTTATGTTGTACAGAATACAGTTGTATACCTACACAGGTATGGTGCTTGAATCTGATCTCAGACAGGTGGTGTGTGTGTAGGTTGGTGGTACAATATGGACATTATATGATATTTCAAATCTCTTCTCATTTGACTCCTACTCAGGAAAACCTTTTACATATCCCCCTGAATGCAGCATCTCCTTTTTACCTCTGCCCACATAACACCCTTTCTGTGGAGCACTGAGGATGTCATCATCTCAACCTTGCATGCACACATTGTGAAGCAGACCCCCTCCAAGACCCTCTACAAGCTATCTCCAAACCACTAGATGTGAGATTTCTAATTTACTCATGGGGTGTTGCCCATGTCCCATATGGACAGAGGGCGTCCATTATAAAATCAAAGATGTGCACGTACCCTTGCTATCTTCCCTCACTTAGAGATAGCAGTTTGGGTTTAAATGGGATAATAATGGCCAGGATTGTATGGGCTCTTCATCATTAGCCTGGTAGTGTCCTACGTCCCTACGAACATTGCACATGTTGATGTTGTTGCCACCAAGTGTGCTATGCTGAGGTGTGGATGTACTGTATCGTACAACAATGCAGTCCAATCTGGATTTGAGCTACTGTATTGATGCACACCTCTGTCATTTGGTTACATGTTCCTTCCATAACAGCTGTAGTAATATAACTCCTGAGGAATGGGGACATGGGATAATGCTATGTATATTGTTGGCTTACTAAGGCATGTGTTCTGATAGTGGAGTATATTCACATTTTACAGAGTTCTCATTCAAACATCAAAGTGATAGATGATATATGGCACAGGTGGGAATGTTATTACAATATGGCAATATTACATCATAGTGATTACATGGGCACATATGCCTGGATTCATTAGCATGTTGTAACGTGGTTATATACACAAGCATATGAAATTTTCAGATTCACTTATATCCTTGGTGAATGCATTGTATACAGTACTGTGTAGCTATTCACAAGGATTGTACTGGTGTTCCGAATCAGCACTGTGTGTCTGTCAGCATTTGTGACATTAACTGTTATGCACGAACCACATCCACTTCAGTTGTCATGTGTCCACATATGGTGTCAGGGCCCTCACCCACACATTTCCACAGATAAACATATAGGCATATGAGCTGTACAACTGTTTTAACAGTTCATCTGTGTTGCATGTGATTCATACCCAAGGTTTTATTTGGAGATGATATATAGCCTAAAGTCCAATTATTTCATAGGTACAGCTGTATTGTGACTCTACAGCACATGGACATACCACTATATCACATCAGTATTCATAGATTCATAGTTTGGTACTAGGCTATCTGCCCGAAGGCATCTATAAGCCTAGCCAGAATGTGTTGGCTTTCGCTGCCCCCTTAGATTAGTTCCCTGTCCTCTGTCCAGCAGAGCCACTGAAGTGATCCCCAAGGTAAACTTTCTGTTTCCCATCCACTCGTGACGGTTTGTTTTGAAGAGTGTTAGTGAGGAGCTCTGCCTAATGTAGATTGGGATCTTGTTCCAAAGCATGGGAAGTCTCTGGGACAGGAATCTATCCCTCCAGCACGTCCTATTTATTGTTGTGGTGAGGTTTAGAACCCTTGAGCATGTGGCTCGAGGTGATAAGGTTTCTTTAGGTGGAGCATGTCCATCAATTCCTGGTTGGAGATGGCCTTGTATGTCAGGCAGAGATCACCTCTGAGTAGGCGGTATGCAACCGAGTACAACTGGAGTTTCTTCAGTCGAGCTGCATAGGTCATTTGTTTGAGGTCAGTGATCCTCCTGGTGAGGTACTTCTGTGGTCTTTCCAGCTGTTGCATGTGTCTTGTAAGGTACATCCCAAATGGGGCATTGTACTCTATGATGGGTCTGATGAGTGATGAGTATAAGGGCACAATGACCTCTTTTGATCTGGATGCGAACCCTTTTTTGAATAGGTGGGCCACTTAGAAGGATTTTCTAACCATTTTGGCAATGTGATTATCAATGGTTTGATTACTATCTACTTGGGTCCCCAGATCCCTTATTACATCTTCCGTAGTTAGGGGACTACCACCTATGTGGTAGTTTGCGGGTACCTTGTTTTTTCCAAAGGGGATGACTATGCACTTTTTGGCATTTAACTTGAGGCCATGATTTTGATACCAGGTATCCATCTCAGTGAGACCCTTTAGGAGGAATTCTGTGTCAGCTGGAGAGTCAACTATAGCCCCTAGTTTGAAGTCATCTGCGAACTTGGTCAGCCATAGTCCTCCTGTGCTTGCCTGTACTTTTGAGAAGTATATGACAAACAGGAGTGTTCCTAGGACTGAACCCTGGGGAATCCCACTTGTAACTGGTTTAGAGTCGGACCTAGCTCCTGCAACTCTCACCCCGTAGGTTCTGAGCCAGTTGGCAACCTATCTTGTGACATAGGGGTTTATGTTCAGGCAGGTGAGCTTGTCTATAATTCCAGAATGGGGAAAGGTGTCAAAGGCCTTAGCGAGGTCTAGGTAGGCTGTGTGTACCAGCTTTCCATCATCTAGAGCCTTGGTAACTGTCTCAAAGAAGTCCACCAGGTTTAGGAGGCATGATCTGCCCTTAACAAAGCCAAACTGGGTATGGTCCAGTGTTTGGAGGTTCCCAATGTCTCTGTTAATAAGTTCCATGATGATGCACTCCATAGCCGTGCAGACCAAGCTAGTCAGGCTTATAGGGCGACAGTTCCCAGGGTCTGTTGTGGCCCCACCTTTGTAAAGTGGAATAACCATTGTTGCGCACCACTCTATGGGTATGTAGCCTGTGGAGAGGCTAAGTTTGAACAGTATGTTTAGGTGAGGGGTTAGTTCATCTTTGAGCTCATGTAGGAAGCAGCCTGGGACACCATCCAGTCCCACTAATGCTTTGTTTTTTGGCTTTGGAGAGGGCTGTTTTAACCTGAGTGTCTGTGATTTTAGGGACTCTACATATGGGCCCTTTTGGGAGTGAGGGGGGTTGAAGTTTGCGGTGAACCTGTCTTCCTGGATGTTGGCGATATCGGTCGGTTTGGTGTATTTTGTGCCATTCTGCACTAACTCCAAGCAAATCTGGGCATTGCCACTTAGATTACTGACATAGCTAAAGAATGCCTTGTGGTTATCTTTGGAGTCCTTGGAAATTTTTCTTTCAAAGCTCACCTTGGATGATTTTATGAGGGATCATAGTTTCTTGCTAATACTGATCAGGGATGTCTTCCCTTTTTGGGATTTTACTCTTTTCTGTACTAGTTTCCTCCTTCTATTGTATAGCTTGTTTATGGCATGAGTCCACCAGACTGGTTTCCTTTTCTTGGAGGAGTGAGTCTTGGTTTTGCTTCGGATAGCGTGATCCACACATTCTTGTAGCTGCCCGTAGAATGCCTCCTTCTATTGTATAGCTTGTTTATGGCATGAGTCCACCAGACTGGTTTCCTTTTCTTAGAGGAGTGAGTCTTGGTTTTGCTTGGGATGGCACGATCCATGCATTCTTGTAGCTTCCCGTAGAATGCATTAGTAAAGGATTTTACAGCTTGGACAGTGTTATCCTTCAGCACGTAGGCTTTGAAACTTTCCACCTCGGTCTTAAGTAATGTGAAGTTTGCTTTTGAAAAGTTTTTCACAGTGGTTTTCTTGTCCGGGGTGGGGGTGGAATATGGATATCCAAAGTGATTTGTTTATGGTCAGATCTCACCAGCGAGGGGTTGACCTCTGGTGTGGAACACTGGTCGCCCATGTTGGTTATGACCAGGTCCAACATGTTTTCACCTCTGGTGTGAGTGTTGACCAGTTGAACCAGGGCGTTTGAGTTTATAAATTCTAGGAAAAGTTGGGCAAGGGAGTTAGTACTTGAGTAGTTCTCCCAGTTAATGTATGGGTAATTGAAATCACCCAATATTAGGGTGTTTGGTAGGACGTTTATGTTTCCCAGTGTTTCCAGAAATGCAGAATGGGGGTCCTGGGACATGGTGGGTGATCTGTAGCAAGCTACAATTTGAATTGCAGTTTTGCCCATTGTTAGTTGCATGTGGATGATCTCTGAAGCATTGTGCTGTGCCACTAACCTGGAGGTGTGGGTATCCTTGATGAATATGGATATGTCCCCGCCTTTTGTAATTTGGTTTGGGTTCTGTGGCTGAAATGTATGGTATGTGTTGTAGACTGGTAGTGCTGGGGTGCTCTCTGGAGCCTGAAACCAGGTTTCTGTTACTGCACATATATCAATTTTCTCCATACTGGCATTGAGTAGCATTACCCTCAGTTTTTTGTTACTTGTGCTATTTACGGTGGTAGGTTTGTCTTTTGAGCCTTTCCTAAATAAGGCACTATGGGGGTGGCAAGAGCCTTGGCCAGTATTCGAAAGCCTAAGGGTGACAGGCGCAAGTCATCTCTAGCGAAGCAGCGTGGCTTGTCAAGCATGTCATCCCAGGTGGACAGACACTGGATCCCCTTTGAATGACACCAGAAACTTAGCCAATTGTTGAAATCAATATTTTTTTCTTTATACTGTGGTATCATTCTTGATGAGGGCAGGATGCTACTCAGGGTCAGGGTCATACCGGCCTGGGCTACATGATCAGAGATCTCTTACATGTCTCTCTTCATGTAGTCCAGGGAGGTGCAGCTCAGGTCATTCACACCAACATGGACAATAACAAAGTCATATTTGTACTTGTTCTGGAGTGACCTGAGTGCTTGTGTTATGTGGTTGATCCTGGCCTCTGACAGGCAGCTAACAGTAGCCTTCTCCTTATTCAGCCTAGTGAGAGTGACATCAGTGTGCCTGACTATAGAGCCGCCTATTACTAGTATGTTGGGTATGTTATTTTGCCTTAAGGGCTGTGATTGCATGGCACACTGGTTTTATGAAGTATGTGTTTCATGGTCTGTGGTGCGGGGTGGAGGCTGCTTGGATGTTTGCTTTGGAGGTCTCTGTTGGTTTTGCAGATTTTTATTTAGAGCCTCCGAGCATGTTTTCATGTATTTATGTGTGTTTTTTGCCGGTGCTGGTTTAATGGGTCTATGTAAGACTGGTGGTGTGATGCAAGTATTTCCCTTCTCCTCTTGACTGTCTGATCCAGTCTTGGGTTGAGAGAGCTTAGCCTCTAGTTTGGCTGTATAACTGCGTCTCTCACATGTATTAGTGTTTGGTGATAGGAAGAGGGGGTTGTCTGTGTACATGAGGCAGTTGTAACATTGCCTCAAAATGCCCAGATTCACCAGCTGGAGTGGAGTGTACACCTGAAACTGCCCTTTGGATATGCCTAGATAGGTACAGTGAACTGTTTTACTGGATGGCTGGTAAGGTCAAATAGAGAGCCTTGTCCTTCTGTACAGTACCGGAGGGTCTAGTGCTAGGGTTTATAAGTGCTTGCTATAAGTTTTGAGCAAGTGTCGGGCTGAGAAATGAATGGCTTGAGTGCTTAAGTTGACAGTTTGTCTAGTTCCAAGGGAAAAATTGAAGAGGAGACTTTGTGGAGCCGGGATTAGTTTTACCTTAGCTAACAGGCACTGCCCGGCGCGCAAAACTGGGCAAATACGGTATTTACAGCAGGGAAAAAAAAGTATAGAAATTAGCCCAAAATGGCCAATAAACTATTAATTTCTGGGCTGATACTACTCTTCCAGGGACAGATAGGCTGCTCAAATCTCCCCTCTCTCACAGGTGAACAGGGAAACTTCCTTCTATCCAAGTAGATATGTGCAAACACAGAGATTTGTAACACAGCCCTGAATTCAGCACTAACCTGAAAACTGGATTATACTAGCTTAGAAAGGTGGGAAACAAGTATATATATATATATATATATATATATATATATATATATATATATATATATATATATATATATATATATATATAAAATATATATATATATATATATATATATATATAAATATATATATATATATATATATATATATATATATATATTTAGAAAATAAAGCAGATGCACTCAAAAAAGCAATTTAAAAGCACAGAAAAGGATACTTATTGTTATATATTGCAGATCAGAGTTGTAGTCAATGCCCCCATTAATAAAGTAGGAAGAAACACAAATACAGTAAAAGCAGATGAATAAAGTGCAAATATATATATATATATATATATATATATATATATATATATATATATATATATATATATATATATATATACATAAATACAATAGAAAATGAACAAACTGATTTAAACAAGTTACCCAATTAACCAGAAAAAAGCTCAAAACTGAGCCCTGTTCCAGCAGTCTTCAATCAGACAAGTTTTAGCTGCACACCCCTGCATACTAGGGTGCAGGGGAACCTTCTCCAAAAAAAGATGATCAGTGCTCAAGTTATACAAACAAAGCTAGATTCAGCAGGCCTGAATCTGTTCTATGCTACAACAACAAGGTACACCAATTCCTGAAAGAAACAGTTTAAATAAGCAGTCACAATAAGCCTGTGACCAGAAATTCCCAGCTCAGAAGGGCAGAATCCAGCCTCTCATCCCACAAGAGTGCTGATTACAAACCTTCTTAATGTAGAATAACTGGCCTGAAGCCCAAGTGCTTAAGCCAATACTAATACACTTTTAGAATAGCAGACACTGGGCCTTCAATCAGCAATTCCCAGCTTAGAATGATGTAATCTACCTGTCCTGCTACAACAGTGCAGACCACAAACTTTATTAATGTAAAATAGCCTGTACGAAGCCCAAGTTCTTAAACCAAAAGAATTAGAATAACAGTTACAATTTAATCAGGCTACGACCAAGCAGTAATAAATGCACCAGAATAAACAAAACTGAGTACTTTTAAGAAAAGCAAAATAAAGTAGGAGGAAACACAAATACAGTAAAAGCAAATGAATAAAGTGCAACTATTTTTCCTTTTTTTTAAGTGCAAGAAGAGAGGAAGGAAGAACCTAAGTGGGCTGGCCTTCTCAAATCCTCTCTCTGTATTAAGTAGAGTGAACACTAGACTCAGAATATTACCTAACTGTACTTGGTTAAGTGAGCAAATGAGATGGACCCCAGGAGAAGTGTTCTAATACAGACTTACAGGAGGGGCAGGCAATTCTAGAGCCACCAACTCTAATACCAACACAGGAACAGAGAGGGAAGGTGAGAAACTAACTGCAGAGAAACACACAGCACACTGTTCAGAAACACACAATTAGGAAACAGAAAAAATGAAAATACAGTACTTTTAAAACTGCAAGTTTGTACTTAACAGAAGACTAAAATTCACTACTGCAAGTTTCACTTAGGTTTAGCTTGTAATGCAGATGTTTGTAGCCAAGCAAGTGTCTCAGGAGTTCTGCATAAAGTGATTTCTCAAACTTTGTGGCTAGCACTTAAAGTACAGAGGAATCCCTCTAGGCTATTAAATATCAGATAACAAAGGAGTGATAACACCACCCACTCTTATAGCAAAATAACTGCAGAGAGACACACAGCACACTGTTCAGAAACACACACAATTAGGAAACAGAAAAAATGAAAATACAGTACTTTTAAAAGTGCAAGTTTCTACTTAACAGAAGACAAAAATTCACCACTGCCAGTTTCACTTAGCCTCAGCTTGTAATGCAGATGTTTGTAGCCAAGCAAGTCTCTCAGGAGTTGAGCATAAAATGATTTCTCAAACTTTGTGGATAGCACTTAAAGTACAGAGGAATCCCTCTAGGCTATTAAATATCAGATAAAGAAGTGACAACACCACCCACTCTTATAGCAAAATGACTGCAGAGAGACACACAGCACACTGTTCAGAAACACACAATTAAGAAACAGAAAAAATGAAAATAATGTACTTTTAAAACTGCAAGTTTGTACTTAACAGAAGACTAAAACTCACTACTGCAAGTTTCACTTGATAGTTTGCATGAACACATATGGATGTATGTTAGGATTTCATGGCAGTATAACATTTTCACTGGTAAAGTCAGGGGGTCAGTGATCATATGGCACATGTGTTGAGGTTTGACGTGTACTTATACAATGTGCTCCAAGTATTGTTTAGTATGTGTACAAAATGACACTGACAGCTTCCTTAATCACTGACACCTAATGTTGCACTGCCGTAATTTCTGTGCACGTGGGCATACCATTCTCACATACTGTTGTACCATTCATTATCATGGATCACTTCTTAATTTACACATCAATTGCAGATGTTTCAAACAATATCCATTGCTATTACATGACGCAGATGCATGCAGTATCCAGGTGTGTGTGTAGGGAATTCACTCATAATAGTGTGTTGTTTGTGTATGTTGTATAGGTGACATCTATGTCAGGCAGGGATGCCTTAGTCTAGTGTATGACACTTGGCATAGCTAGCTCTCACACATTTGGTAGGCCATATAGAACTATTCTCTGTGATGCATACACATTAGGATTTGACAGTGCAGACTTCCCTTCAAGGTGTTCTACTAGATGCTTGTGTGATATGACTTTCTGTGCTGTAACCAGTAAATGCACAGCTCAGTGACAACATTGATGGCACATGTTTGATTCTTGCAGGGGGGATTGTAGCTTCTATGTCATGCAAACCTCTCAACTGGCCAGGATTGTATCCTGATTTCAACTCTAGGTTTAACACTGTCTTTCTTAACCCCTCTAAAATAAGTTACAATCTCATTTTCTGTCAATGCTGCAGACTAATGGCCATAACATTTTAAAAGTGTCCATCATTGTGCCTGTTTCTTTCTGAGTTTGTCCAGGGGTATGTTGCCTATGTGTCCTCACTTGTTTGAGAGCTATGGGGACATGTCAGTCATATTTTTGCAGATCTTCAGAATATGTACATACTCCCTATTGTATATGCTTTCCTTGCTAAGTGTCTTCTGCAGTGATCATGTCAGTGATGTATATATCACAACCATTCACATTCACTGACATGTAACCCTATGTGACCATCACATGTGTATTATAATGTGTGTTTATATCATGATATAATCACACAGGAGGTGTAAACAACAGTACATACTGTGCTATCTACATATGTGCTTAATGTTATGCTTCTGACATTGACATATCCTACATGGGGACGTTTCCATATTTACCATGCCCCCTTCCTCTTTATTCCTTTTTATTCATTCCTATTATTCATGTCTGTGCACATTTTCATCAGCACACATTCCCTGCCCAGTGTACCTTTCCTTGTAGTTGCCCTTGCCATTTATCCTCTCCCTCCATTATTTCAATCTACATTGCATTCAGTACACTGTTCTTTTCTGTGTTATTACCACTGTTATTGCACTATTTTAACACCTGCTAGTCATTGTGGCTGTCTGCAGAATCTCGCTGAGAGGACTGCCCACAGGCAAACTTGAATGCACTTCTTTCTGTGCTCATGCTGCTTTGCATGGTTTACTAGCCAGCAGCCCTGTTGCTGGCCACGAAATCTGCTTGTATTTGTGTGGGTACAATGAGCAGCATGCATATGCAGTTAGCACTGCTGCTCATTGTACTAACATGCAGACTTTATAGAGTAGTTCATTGAATCACCAGGAAATTAATTCCACTCATGAGAATTACAGAGTGACTTCTGCACACATTTTGCACAGCAAGTGAATGGTTAAAGTAATGTAAGTGTACATTAGGCAGGTTACTAAACGAAATAAAATCAAAACTTTCTTTGTGGCCATTTATTATATTCTAGTACATTATAAGAGAAAAAAAAAGTAATCAGGAGTGATGACTATGTCTCTCATACCTCTCAACCTGGAAACATCAAAATTCTGGACAAAAGCCCATGAAAAGTAGGTACAATTGTCAAAAATTGGGATGCTAATTAATGGAAAATTTGCACAAATAATTTTGTAACCCCCGCCCACTGCAGTGGAATTGTGGGATACCATCAGCATGCATTTTCTGCACAGTAAGTTATGAATGTCTATTTTCTAGTATGACTGTCTGTAATATTTACCCACCCACCTCCTTAGGTAAACACTCAGACAGCCTACACAAAGATCATCATATTGCATGCACATTCCTGCTCCCTACCCTGGATGACTTACACATTTTCTCTACTCTTCTTCCTAGCAGATCTGCAAAAAATAATTTGCATTCACTGTGCCTTTGGAATTGGAAATAAAAAGTGAATTTGTTTGAGATAAGAAAAAGATTACAGTAAAATGAAAACACCCAAATGGAAAAGGTAAAGTACCTAAAACATAATTTATGTGAAAAAACAATTTACCACGCTTTTCTCACACACTCACAGTAATAAAATGTGAGCAACCAGTGTTTATATGTTACACGCTGTAATGCCACAGTGACATAAACATCCCTGTTTACAAAAGTAGACAAGAGCTAACAAAGAGCCTGGTCATCAACTTCCTGACTGCAAGGTAGACTAACTGAATAATCAGGAGCTTGAGAGATATTTATTACTGTACATACATTGAAAAAATGCAAAAACCAATGCACCACTGGAAAATTAAATTAATTGTTGTGTTCCATTAAACTATAACTTTCAAATACTGCTTTTGTTACCTTTTCTCTTGATTCTGCTAAAAAAATATTTTCATAAAAGAACAATAGCAGTTAAGTCACTAAATAATGCTATGCAATGTTCATTCACAAATGTATCAACCAAATATTTAAACTTGATTTCAGGGCTTTATTTGTGTCATCTAGAGGCTCTGTCTCTTATTTTTAATGTACAAGTCAAATTAAACTGGGCAGGTAACAAGTGGAACTCAGCTCCCCCACATTTTTACCCCTCCCCTATTAACAGTGCCCCTGTTTCAGCTGCACTTATAGAGACTATAGACTATAGTTTTGTTAAGATTCCCATAACCCCTGTCAGTAACAAATGAGACCCTTTGACATGCAATACAGTGTGGGGCAAACTGGTTTGATACACTCTTGTTGCCTGCACCAGGTGCATAAAAAGACAATAATTTCAGACAGGGGAAACACACTCTGTTAATCAGGTGCTCACCCCACTGCAGGTACTTCTTCACTGTTGCTAATGCTGACTAGATCTCTGGCATAGACTTCTAAAGTATCTTGAAGCAATTTGCAGACTCTGGGTTTGTAGGTGACCTGTAGGTTGCAGTGATTCCCCCCTACATCTGCACTGAGCTGGTACACCCTGCAACTTTGTTTCACTGCTCCCACCATGAATTTGTTAATCAACACAGTTAGTTAGCCAGCTTCAAGTACAGCTTGAACATAAAAAACAATGTAGTCTGCATACACACCTTTCCAATTACTGTTTAATTGGCAGTTGGAAACATCACTACTATGAAACATGTATTGGGAAAGTCTTGCTACCTGCTACTGCCTGCACCCCATTTATAGCTTTCCATGATTCCATTTAAAGTTTTCATCATAGATGCATGGCCAGTTGTCCCTTCCTAAAGATGTAACTCCTTGTATCTTGCAGGTTATGATGGGCTAAACAACAAAGCTGCTGTCTGCACTGCTGTGAGTTCAGACCTCCTCCTTCCTTTGTTTTTCAAAAGGAGGCAAAAGCAAGAAATCTGAGAAGGTAAGGAAAGTCAAACGATTGGCTGAGTGCAGTCGTTTTATTCTTTACTTGAAAACACAAAGCAGACCTCAACAAAAAGCTTCAAGATGACACAAATATAAAAATAGAAGCTCCATACAATAGTGGATGAAATCAGTTATCTGTTTTTTTTACATTTGTGTCATTTTGAATATTTGGTGTGTGCTACTTCATGTTTTTAAGTAAAGAATAAAATGGCTACTCTCAACCAGTCTGTATTTGCTTTAAATTTGAGAAAGTTCTAGGTTTCTGCTTCATAGAAAATAATCTTTTGTTTATTCATTTGTTAATGTTCCTGTAACCACTGACACCAGTGTAGAGTCATTAACAAATGAGACCCTTTGACATACAATATGGAGCAGGGACAAACTGGTTTGATACACTCTTGTTGCCAGCACCATTTCTTTTCTTGTCAAATATGTGCAAAATAATACGCCAAATGTTATCAATGCAATGGTAAATGGAGACAATTTGTTGAAATCAGAGAACTACTAGTTTTGGCAACTGTAACTGCTACAGTGAATGGTGCCCATGATTAGCAGCATTTGCATTTCACAAAATAAAATGTTGTCATTCGCAATGTGTTAAAGGATATAAATCAAGCTTTATACATGCCATTCTCTTTTAAGTTAGATTTATCATCATCTGCTGGAAATTTTCTTATGATTAAACTAAACATGTTGTCCACCAATTCCGTATCACTAATTAAATAGGATAGGATCTGGTATATAAATCTTGAGATCAAACATAGGGAGCCAGCTGGGATATGTGGTTTAAATAAAAAAAAAGGGGTAACAAAAGGGGCATGTTGGTGATGGTGGGTGAGCCTGCAGCCATAAACATTTTTTTTTAAAAGCTCACTGAAGAAAAATAATTATGATTTCAAGGGGCCAGTCGGGAATTTGTGGCACCCCATTATTTTAGCCTGAAAGCTGGGAAATTCCAAGGACTTCAGTATGGTTCAGAGGTATGATGTCTCTTCATCCTCTGAATTTGTAGCCTCATACCTTGCTGTACTGCAGTGGAGAATGAAGTGGACCAGGCACACTAAGAATTGAGCTACTGTTTATTTATTAATCATAGTGGTATCACAAGAGAAAGCTAGCATCAGTGCATGGCATTAAAATTAAGTCAGAAAGCAAATATATGACTAGGACAACCAAAATGAAGTTGCAAAACAGGTGAATGACAGTGGCAATACTAATGCTAAGCTTTTCACAAAGTGGTTATTTAACACACTCTAACCTGGAACCTCCTTAGATTTTATCATCGGTAAATGACAGCAGTAACTTGAACATGTATAAGTTACAAACAGTACTGCCTAAATGAGAAGCATAAATAGTACCTAGCAATATACAATCCCTGGGATTCAATAAACTCTGTGTAGGTTTTGCAAGAAACCTACACTAAGTTTACGTGTTTGTGCTGTAATGCGCAGTTAGTAGCAGCGATAACAACTTCTGATGAAGTCTTTGTGATGAAAGCGTTTAATGTTTTATTATTGTTTTGTAAATAAAGTAGTAGATTTCCAGATCCTGCTGCATCGGTGCTGTTTAGTATTTTTGTGGTATATTTCTAATGACATATTCATGCTGAGCACCACATTTAAATGTAAACAAGTGCAATTTCGTGGCCTGCAACACAGGAAACCATGTAAAGCAACACGAATTGCAATCTTATGTACCTCAGAGCAAACTAGTTTAGTGAGATTACACGGAATGCCATAGTGATTACCAGGGTTTAACATAAAGTAATATATATGGTCTAAACAAAGTAAAGAACAGTGTATGCAGTGCAGAGTATTGTGACATTCCATTCCTGGCATTCTGTACAAAAGTTGTGTAAATGATCTGTAAGGGTATATGGACTGCCATTTAAAATAAACTGTCAAGAGAAGTGTGTGTATTGAGTAGGGACTCACAGATGAATTGTAGGAATGAATACAAGGAAGGATGACAGGTGAAACATCCTAATGTACAGAAGATGAGGGCATGTCAATGGAAGACACTGGTAACAGGTACACTAATTACATATCAATATGGTACAGTATGGACTGCACACTGAAAATGTGAATTATGTGACTGTCACACAATGTGACATAAAAATGGACAAAGCTTTGTGAGATAAGCATCCTGACATGAACAATACAGAAGACATGTATCACAGATGTTACATACAATTGGGGTTGGGTGCATACTGTGAAACTGTGCAAACTGATTTTTCTGAATATGACTGTAATTTCAGCAAAGGTCTCCTACAAGGGTGACACAGTTACAGGCTCATGGCCAACAGTAAAAGAAGCACACACAATCATGGACAATATCTTAATAATACCACCAGTAATCCAATGTCTGTGACACAACATACATGATTCTGAGTGATCATAGATGTACTTATACAACTATTATGATGTCAGCAATCTATGAGTGTAATCAAACACACCATTCTGACACTGTAATCTTCTGGAAGTGTTAGGAGGGACACTGCCATACCTCTATGTGACATTATGATTACTACAGGATAGTTGATTGTTGTGCATGGCAGATATATATGGCACAATCCAGACTGTCACAAATGTAACCCATGCTGTCAGTGTTATCAAAGAGCTATGTATGTATTGTGTACATCATCAGAACAGGTATTACATATGCATCTGGTGCAACACCTTGATGGGTGTTCTGCACCATCAGAGAGTAATGATTATGCAACAAAACAAATACCTAGGTATGTCCAATAAGATGTGTGAAAGCCCACTGCAGCAAAGGTGGCACACTTCAATTACACATCACTGGAAGATGTGTAGTTAGGTACATGAAGAAGGGTACATTGTACTCAGTTATTAGTTTGATGAAGGCTGTGAACTATGGAGGTATTATGGCCTTTGATGTGGATGTCCTTCACATACTTAGTAGTTGTCTTACATACAAGGGAGTTGTCAGCACTGTGGCCACATACTGGTGGAAGCTCCACATACCACCTACCCAAGGACACAGGTCCCATGTCAACTGGTCTGCTTATAGGGTGTGATGTCTATATTATCCTTGGGTTGGGCATTTGTTTTCATAATGTAATAAATCCCCCCATGTTTTTGTTTCATCGCATTTGTTGTCATGGCTGTGGCAGCAGTCTGTGGTGTGTGTTGATACTGTCTGTATTATACTAATATCACAGCTGGAATCAGTGATGTCCCACAATCTGTAGTCCTTCAGCAGCTATTTGGACTCAGGATGTGTATGCCATTTGAGATGTCTGTGACTTAATAGACATGAAATGGCTGAGCAGATAGCCCTGATGTATGGACCTGATCACTGCACCTGACATATAGGTCATATGGCTACATCTGACAGTGTTGACTGCATACCTCAGTGTAGAGTTGTGTCAAATGCCTTGGCCTGGTCAGGTTCCACAGTATGATAGTGCTGTCATATTGCAAGCCCTTGATGACCTTTTTGAGGAAATCTAACAGATGTAACAGACATGGATGTAGCATTAACAACTCACACAGATCTGTTGCACTTGGCTGGGATACTACTGGTGTCCATTTAGAAAAGGTCCATCATGACATGTTGGTCTACCTCACAGAAAAGGAGAATCAGGATGTGTCTGTGCATGCATGTATCAGGTGCTGTCTCCCCAAACTCGGATGGATACATGTACTCCCTTCTATAGGAACAAAGTCCATGTGGAGGGTATGCTGAAGTGCATCTTCAACCATGTCAGGAAGGTGTATGTGCTGCATTACGCTATAGATGCTCTGTGATGTTGTCACAGCCAATTGATTCTGTGTGATAGGCCTGGATGAAGGTAAGGCAGTGCATACTGCCTATCTTGATCTGACCTAGGATTTTGACACAACCCCCCCCCCCCCTACTCAGGTATCATTGAAAAGCTCTCCTAGCTGGGAATAAAGCCTTATTTCACTAGATGGGTAACCAATTGGCTCATAGACAGACCACATACTCTGAAAGTTGGTGAATCCACATCTGCCAACACAGCTGTCACTTATGGTGTACCCCTAGGATGTGTGCTTTGCTCTTTATTGTTTGTAATGTATTTTTCAACAGTCCAGGCTAAAGTATATGGCCTTTGGTTTACCAAATTGATGATTCTTGCATATTGGGTGCAATCACTGAGTCCACCAATGCTTATAACATACTACAGGAGGGGCTAACACAGACAAATGATTGGTGCCAAAGCCACACAGTCTGTAAATAAATACAAAAATGTGTGTTTAAGAGTCTGGTGAGGAGAAAATGCTAATAGCAGTGCACCACATGCTGGTGTAAAATGCAGTCTGTAATGTCAAGCAAGGGTACAAACACACTCCAACTGATTGCAGTGAGAACAGAACTACTACCTATCTAAGTACACAAGCTATAAAACTCTGCATACAAGGCAAGTGCCAAAGCTCAAGTCTGGCTTGAAGAATGTCAGACAACACTTTATAGCAGATAACATCAACATAGTCTGGTGAGGAGAAAATGCTAATAGCAGTATCCCACATGCTGGTGGAAAATGCAATCTGTAACATCAAGCAAGGGCACACACACACACACACACACACACACACACACACACACACACACACACACACACACACACACACACACACACACACACACACACACACACCAATTGACTGCAGTGAGAACAGAACCCCTATATATGTAAGTACACTAACTAGAAAACTCTGCATTTAAGGCAACCTCCACAGCTCAAGTCTGACTTGAAGAGTGTCAGACAACACTTTATAGTGGATGACATCAGCAGAGTCTGGTGAGGAGAAAATGCTAATAGCAGTGTTCCACATATCTGTACAAAATGCACTCTCTAATGTTAAGCAAGAGCAAAAACACAAACACACATACATGCACACCAGTTGACTGCAGTAAGAACAGAACCCCTATCTGCCTAAGTACACCAACTAGAGAATTCTGTATTTAAGCCAAGCATCACATCCCAAGACTGATTCAAAGAATGTCAGACAACACTTTATAGCAGATGACATCAGCAGAGTCCAGTGAGGTGAAAATGCTAATGGCAGTGTCCCACATGCTGGTGTAAAATGCACTCTGTAATGTCAAGCAAGGGCATAAACACACACACTCCCCAGTTGACTGTAGTGAGAACAGACCCCATACCTAAGTACACAAGGTGCATAACACAGTACTTTAAACAAGTGCTACAGCACAAGCATAACTCTTATAAGGCTGCAGGACAACTTATGGTGGATGACATCAGCACTGGATGTTGCATGAAATGGATATGTAGTCTTGTAGAAGGGTCAAAATATTGTCAGTGTATGAAATTGGAGTGGTAGCTGTCAGATAGAGAGAGACACAGACCCCAGTTGACTATAGTGAGAACAGAACCCCTACCTAAGTATGCAGACTAGGGAACACAGTACAGCAAGTGCTATGGCACAAGTCTCACTCTTACAAAGTTGCAGGACAACGTATGGTGGATAACATCAGCACTGGATGTTGGACAGAAGATGTTGGGAAGCCTGCATGAAATCAATGTGTAGGCATGTGCAGCTGTCAAGATAGTTCAAGTTCTGCATGTTACCAGATTAAGTCTGCGTTCCAATGTGCATGTATAGTTTAATAGACAGCTTTGCAAACTATATACAAACAGGTGTCCACATTACTACAAGTATTTGATAATCTGAATGTGTATTGTCATTCTAAAGATATGCATGGTATATCACACAGCATTTCTTATTAATTTATGTAGTTTGTTGATATATTTGTGAGCAAGTACTGGGACACCAGGGTTGCAGTGCATGGGGGAGGTAAAACATGGCTGCATTGCAAATATCTGACATATTCTTAGATAAGCCCAAAAATGAGAGACCAGCATACAGTGGCACCAGATAAATCCTTTATTGTAGAAGTGCCTTAGGCAAAGAAACAGGAACAGACCAGTTTAGGCTTCACAGTTACATAGCTTTCATCAGTGTTAATGTCTGATAAATAAGAAATGCTTTATAGACATAATTTAAAGGACACGTGATCAATTAAAGATGCTCATTAAGCCCTGGTTTAAAGAGACCTCCCGGTTTAACAATCCATTTCTTCTCCATACTGTTTAGTAAATCATGTCATCCTAATTTATTGCTTCTGGGTCTCAGGATTTTATCTATAATAGTAAAATTAAATGTGGCATTTTGATGTGTCATTCTATGTTTATAAAGGGTATTAGTTTCTTTATGGTGTTTAATGTCACTAAGATGCTCAGAAATTCTGAATTTAAGAGGTCTGGAAGTTTGCCCTATGTAGAATGCTGAACAATTGCAACTAACTAAGTAGACCACCCAATCAGTAACACAATTAGCAAAAAATGAAATATCATAGACATTCCTAAGAAGCATTCACATCTATCTGGTTGAGTGGTATTTTGGACTGGAGCAAGGCAGCTTGGTTTACTACATCTGGATTTTTATGTGCTATTTTTGTTACACTTTAACTTTTTATCCAACTCCTTTCTTGAAGTAGGAGATGCCATTACTAGATTCCTGGTAACATTCTCTTTTCATACTTGGGGTGGTCATGTATTTTACTACTGGTGTCAAGTGGTTATAAGAACATTTCTACTAGTGACCCACTTTATTTTTGGTATTAGATTCATTTTTCATGGAAGACTTTCATACTAGGCCAGGACAAGGGTGGTGGTTTTTCCAACATACCGAGGGTTTTTTTGTATGCTTCAACAGAAGATTTGTCAGGTGTGATATAACAAACGCAGTTTATTATTGTGGCCCTATTTGTCATTGATGGATCACATCTAATATCTTCTCATTTTCCATTTGGCTAGATTTAGACTAGTTGCATATGTATATTATTGGATTCACTGATCACATGTTCATTGACCTGCTTCCTTATTACTGATAACTTTTTTGTTTTTAAACTTGGCACAGAATTTTGTACTGGAACGGATAAGTGTGGGGAACATTGTTCTTCTATGGACTAGGTGGATAAGGACATTCTACGAGTGTGGCCCATCGTTTGCAGGCTGTTATTGCGGCCGATTTGAACAGGCATTGATGGACTATAATTTACATCCTTCCATTCTTTATTTTGTTTAATCATTGAATGTTCTTGTGCTTCTAAACACGTGTTATTGTTTCACTTATAACTTTTCATAATCTGATTAGTTGGATTTATATCTGCTTTGTTGTTAGATTACACCTGTGTGCATGGGTGCACCTATTTGATTTTCCCACAAATTCTAGTTTTTGTGTCCGATATAATTATGACTTGGAATCTTGGTCATGCTTAGCTATATATTTAATCTTTTTGTATTATTGACAAAATAACAGACATATATATATATATATATATATATATATATATATATATATATATATATGTCTATTTATACACAACCATCATTTGGTTTCAGTCATATACTAAGGTTCTATTGTATGTTCACAAACAAGAAACTGATGCAAGGGACATTCATTTGGTTGGGTTTCTGTCTCATTTTTGCTTATATTTTCAGCTTTTGAGTCTCTAGTCTAGCTGAGTGACGTTTTATGTTGTTTGCATTTCCCACTTATACAAATTATTGATACAACATTGCAATATTGTGGGTATCATCTGGTCTTCATAGTTAGGCTATTTCTTTATATTTATGAATAGGTTTGTGATATTTGGACCCAGTGGATAGGGTCTATACATTTTTTGTTCTTCGGACAAAATATTCTTTAGGGATTTTACCAGGAAAGCTTCTAGGTGCCTGTAATATATTTTTAGTTAATTATTTGGGACTTTTCACATCGGGGCACAACATTGGTGTGTTCCTCTATTTTTTGACTGTGGTCTTATATACATATTTCCATCCCTGTATCAGATATTGTTGATTATTGATGCCATAATCATTATATATAATATCATATCATCTGGAAATGGAATGTTTTCTCCATAGGCCTTGGGCTTATTGGTTCATACAATGATTGGCTTAGGGTCAATTACTCTTTAGAAAATAAAGTAATTGTGACAAGTATTATTGGTTGTTATTGCACCCACTGGATACTTTTGTAACTATATTACACAACAATTCTTTCTTTTGACCTAGTGCTTATTGATTTATGTATGAATCAGCTGGGGTCTTTTAGTTACATGGATACCAGTTATATGTAACACAGTGAATTCTGTGTTTATTTAATTTTTAGTGTCCTTTTGGCTGTCATCTTCTTATCAAGCATTTTGCATTTGATTTTTCTTTCCGGCATCACATAATCAATATTTTATCATTTTTTTGAATTTATATATCATGGAATAGAACAATTTATTAAAGGACCTTGCCTCCGATAGGGATGATTTAACTGTTTTTGGACTTACATCAGCCGAATTGATGGTGGATGACAATAATGTTGGTCCCGATGTTGAGTGTTGTGAAAAGGTCTTTTTGAAAATGAATAAACATATGCTTCAATTACGCAATAATGTATGGCACTACAAGCTTTTCGGGCTTATCTGAATAAGGTATAACACCAAGAGGTTTACGCGTACGCACGTAACCATTAGTTAGTAACCCCGATGATATTTTATTGAAACAGTGGGGTGAAGTACAACAGCAGGCGTCTCTCAAATTTGTTGAAATACTAGCTGAGCACCATAACAGGATTATAGATAAGGAGATAGAATCCCTCACTTTGTCATATGATGCGGCCAAAAAATATGAAGGGCAACCCATATACAACACCAGCCTTAAGAACCTTGGTAAGGAGCTGATTACTCTAGAAACCCAACTCAAGGAAAGAAAGAAGAAGAAGTTCTTGAGGGACTTAGGGGACTATGATAAGGGATCCCTTTTACTATTGGTAAGGATAAACATGTTCAATTTACACAAGTCAGTAGGACCCCCTTCAAAAGGAAATGCATTAAATCTATTTTTAAAAAGGGATCTACACACAACACAGACACATCAGGTGAAGAATCATCTTCTGGCTTAGAGACCAATTCAGTGGGTGCCATTGGCTCCCCAGCAATGAAAAGGAGGAATTCCATTGCTTTGCAGGATTTACACCTAGGAGGAGTGGGCAGGAAACACCGTGGAAGTAAACAATATGGAGACTTTGCTTCAAATGTTTGTACACAAGGAACAAATGTGAATGTAACTAATATTTCTACTCATACCCTCACTGCCTCTGATGTGGAAATCCTCAATAAAGGACTATCATTCATTCCAGTTTTTTTTTTGTTCCTGAAGAAAATTTTGTTAATGATATAGTATCCTTTTGCAGGAATTTAAACCTTAAATTATTTTTTCAGGACCAGACAACCTCAAAGATCACTGATGAATTTAAATATCATAAGTCTTCATTCATGCCCCCCTATGAATCATAATGTGTTCCTATTTCAAAATGCTATAAAGGATCTTCATTTCCAATTTAGGAACTATAGACCTTTGTCGAACACTATTTCTAAAACTTCTATGGATAACATTGTCAAGTTAGCCAATAACCACCAGTTGGTTATCATAGGGGCAGATAAGGGAGGGGCTGTAGTTGTACAAGATTGGAATCAGTACACGGAAGCCAAGAGACAGCTGTCTGATGCGCGCTATTATACACGTCTCCGTATTGCTCCTACCCCCTTCTTTAAACAACAAATTGATGATTTCCTATCCTTAGCAGTGGAGGATGGTATTATTAGTAATAACACCAAATCACATTTGACCATCATTAATCCATGTCCACAATGTATATATATTTTCTGCCGAAGATACTTAAAGACCTACACAATCCCCCAGGTAGACCCATTGTCTCTGGCAGGAACTCACTCACGGAACCTCTGTCCCTCTTTCTTACCAAATACCTGCAAATACTTCTTAAATGTGTCAGAGCATGTATTAGAGACACTACTGAATTCCTTCAGATTATTTCTGAGGTACAATTAGAACCTGATTGGTTGATGTATACACTAAATGTCACATCCCTATATACTAACATTCCACAGTGGGCAGGGTTGGAAGCCTTAGACTATTCATTAAACAAAATAGAAATGTACAAACCTGGTTTCAATACATTGCTCCTCTGTCTCACTGAACATGTGCTCAAGAAGAACATATTTTTCTATCGGGACAAATGTTTCTTACAGATTAAAGGTACAGCCATGGGAGCCTCTTTTGCCCCAATATATGCCAATTTATTCATGGCATATATTGAGGAACAGATTATTTATGATAACTCCCATAACTTATATATAGACGAAATGGACATCTGGAGGAGATATCTGGATGATTGCTGGTTGGTGCGGAGAGCGGGTGTGGATTACCTATTGGAATTCACTGCATACTTAAATGAGAACAAATGGGAAATTGAGTTTACGGTCAACTATGATAAGAACAAAATAATTTTTTTGGATGTGTTGGTCTCTAGAGCATCTGACCACACGTTAACCTCTGAAGTTCATTGTAAATTCCCCAAATATAATTCACTTCTCCATGCCACCAGTTTTCATCCACATCACATCTGTAGGAACATCCCCAAATCTCAATTTATGAGGATTAAATGCATCTGTTCTGATGGAAATACTTATGAAAACTTCAGGGATGATTTGTTTCTTAGATTTAGGGACAGAGGTTATAAAATGGGCCATGTTTTACATATGAAACATAATGTAGATAATATGGAGTGTGAGAATTTTCTTCTTTATAAAGCCAAATGTAATAGGGGTGGAGGGCTCCTTAGATTAGTTACTACATATGGACACAACACCAAGGTACTAATGGATATTGTGCAACGCCATTGGAATATTTTGACATCTGACACCAGACTTGGTGAAATTTTGGGTGACAGATGTCACTTTTCCTTCAAGAAAGGTAAAACTCTTGCTGCTTTTTTAATCACTATAAACATGGTCAACTTCATCACAAGAAATATACACAAGTTACTTTGTCAGGTGACCCCTTAATTGATTGTCACCCTTGTGGTCATTGTGTTCACTGTCCTAGGGTTTTAAAAACCAACAGCTTCAACAGT
The DNA here is from genome assembly GCF_019279795.1 of Protopterus annectens. Classification (NCBI taxonomy): domain Eukaryota; kingdom Metazoa; phylum Chordata; order Ceratodontiformes; family Protopteridae; genus Protopterus; species Protopterus annectens. Next base: position 1,285,315,753 of record NC_056744.1, on the reverse strand, counting down.
CAAAATACCCCTCATGTCTATATTTACCAGAAAGGCTCATCCAGACTCTGCTACACTTTGCTGTGAAGGAAAGGTTAGTTTGCTGTTATTTTTTGTATTTCTGTATTGCCTTTCTATATTTTGAATACTGTAGTTTGTTTTCTTTACCTTGTGTTTTGCTTGCATTCTGTTTTAACAGCATATTAAAACTTCAAAAGAGACCACAGCTCTCTCTGTTCTGAGTCAGGCAGAAATAAGAACTGATTAATTAAGGACTCATTCATAAGACAGAAGAGGTCACTTAAGGTTAATCACTTGTTAACAGAGGGGGTGGAGCTAGGAACTAAAATTTCTATTTAAGGAGTAAACTAAAACATTTCAGAGCTTTACCAGAAAGGCTCATCCAGACTCTGCTACACTTTGCTGTGAAGGAAAGGTTAGTTTGCTGTTATTTTTGTATTTCTGTATTGCCTTTCTATATTTTGAATACTGTAGTTTGTTTTCTTTACCTTGTGTTTTGCTTGCATTCTGTTTTAACAGCATATTAAAACTTCAAAAGAGACCACAGCTCTCTCTGTTCTGAGTCAGGCAGAAATAAGAACTGATTAATTAAGGACTCATTCATAAGACAGAAGAGGTCACTTAAGGTTAATCACTTGTTAACAGAGGGGTGGAGCTAGGAACTAAAATTTCTATTTAAGGAGTAAACTAAAACATTTCAGAGCTTTACCAGAAAGGCTCATCCAGACTCTGCTACACTTTGCTGTGAAGGAAAGGTTAGTTTGCTGTTATTTTTGTATTTCTGTATTGCCTTTCTATATTTTGAATACTGTAGTTTGTTTTCTTTACCTTGTGTTTTGCTTGCATTCTGTTTTAACAGCATATTAAAACTTCAAAAGAGACCACAGCTCTCTCTGTTCTGAGTCAGGCAGAAATAAGAACTGATTAATTAAGGACTCATTCATAAGACAGAAGAGGTCACTTAAGGTTAATCACTTGTTAACAGAGGGGTGGAGCTAGGAACTAAAATTTCTATTTAAGGAGTAAACTAAAACATTTCAGAGCTTTACCAGAAAGGCTCATCCAGACTCTGCTACACTTTGCTGTGAAGGAAAGGTTAGTTTGCTGTTATTTTTGTATTTCTGTATTGCCTTTCTATATTTTGAATACTGTAGTTTGTTTTCTTTACCTTGTGTTTTGCTTGCATTCTGTTTTAACAGCATATTAAAACTTCAAAAGAGACCACAGCTCTCTCTGTTCTGAGTCAGGCAGAAATAAGAACTGATTAATTAAGGACTCATTCATAAGACAGAAGAGGTCACTTAAGGTTAATCACTTGTTAACAGAGGGGTGGAGCTAGGAACTAAAATTTCTATTTAAGGAGTAAACTAAAACATTTCAGAGCTTTACCAGAAAGGCTCATCCAGACTCTGCTACACTTTGCTGTGAAGGAAAGGTTAGTTTGCTGTTATTTTTGTATTTCTGTATTGCCTTTCTATATTTTGAATACTGTAGTTTGTTTTCTTTACCTTGTGTTTTGCTTGCATTCTGTTTTAACAGCATATTAAAACTTCAAAAGAGACCACAGCTCTCTCTGTTCTGAGTCAGGCAGAAATAAGAACTGATTAATTAAGGACTCATTCATAAGACAGAAGAGGTCACTTAAGGGTTATCACTTGTTAACAGAGGGGGTGGAGCTAGGAACTAAAATTTCTATTTAAGGAGTAAACTAAAACATTTCAGAGCTTTACCAGAAAGGCTCATCCAGACTCTGCTACACTTTGCTGTGAAGGAAAGGTTAGTTTGCTGTTATTTTTGTATTTCTGTATTGCCTTTCTATATTTTGAATACTGTAGTTTGTTTTCTTTACCTTGTGTTTTGCTTGCATTCTGTTTTAACAGCATATTAAAACTTCAAAAGAGACCACAGCTCTCTCTGTTCTGAGTCAGGCAGAAATAAGAACTGATTAATTAAGGACTCATTCATAAGACAGAAGAGGTCACTTAAGGTTAATCACTTGTTAACAGAGGGGGTGGAGCTAGGAACTAAAATTTCTATTTAAGGAGTAAACTAAAACATTTCAGAGCTTTACCAGAAAGGCTCATCCAGACTCTGCTACACTTTGCTGTGAAGGAAAGGTTAGTTTGCTGTTATTTTTTGTATTTCTGTATTGCCTTTCTATATTTTGAATACTGTAGTTTGTTTTCTTTACCTTGTGTTTTGCTTGCATTCTGTTTTAACAGCATATTAAAACTTCAAAAGAGACCACAGCTCTCTGTTCTGAGTCAGGCAGAAATAAGAACTGATTAATTAAGGACTCATTCATAAGACAGAAGAGGTCACTTAAGGTTAATCACTTGTTAACAGAGGGGGTGGAGCTAGGAACTAAAATTTCTATTTAAGGAGTAAACTAAAACATTTCAGAGCTTTACCAGAAAGGCTCATCCAGACTCTGCTACACTTTGCTGTGAAGGAAAGGTTAGTTTGCTGTTATTTTTGTATTTCTGTATTGCCTTTCTATATTTTGAATACTGTAGTTTGTTTTCTTTACCTTGTGTTTTGCTTGCATTCTGTTTTAACAGCATATTAAAACTTCAAAAGAGACCACAGCTCTCTCTGTTCTGAGTCAGGCAGAAATAAGAACTGATTAATTAAGGACTCATTCATAAGACAGAAGAGGTCACTTAAGGTTAATCACTTGTTAACAGAGGGGTGGAGCTAGGAACTAAAATTTCTATTTAAGGAGTAAACTAAAACATTTCAGAGCTTTACCAGAAAGGCTCATCCAGACTCTGCTACACTTTGCTGTGAAGGAAAGGTTAGTTTGCTGTTATTTTTGTATTTCTGTATTGCCTTTCTATATTTTGAATACTGTAGTTTGTTTTCTTTACCTTGTGTTTTGCTTGCATTCTGTTTTAACAGCATATTAAAACTTCAAAAGAGACCACAGCTCTCTGTTCTGAGTCAGGCAGAAATAAGAACTGATTAATTAAGGACTCATTCATAAGACAGAAGAGGTCACTTAAGGTTAATCACTTGTTAACAGAGGGGTGGAGCTAGGAACTAAAATTTCTATTTAAGGAGTAAACTAAAACATTTCAGAGCTTTACCAGAAAGGCTCATCCAGACTCTGCTACACTTTGCTGTGAAGGAAAGGTTAGTTTGCTGTTATTTTTGTATTTCTGTATTGCCTTTCTATATTTTGAATACTGTAGTTTGTTTTCTTTACCTTGTGTTTTGCTTGCATTCTGTTTTAACAGCATATTAAAACTTCAAAAGAGACCACAGCTCTCTCTGTTCTGAGTCAGGCAGAAATAAGAACTGATTAATTAAGGACTCATTCATAAGACAGAAGAGGTCACTTAAGGTTAATCACTTGTTAACAGAGGGGTGGAGCTAGGAACTAAAATTTCTATTTAAGGAGTAAACTAAAACATTTCAGAGCTTTACCAGAAAGGCTCATCCAGACTCTGCTACACTTTGCTGTGAAGGAAAGGTTAGTTTGCTGTTATTTTTGTATTTCTGTATTGCCTTTCTATATTTTGAATACTGTAGTTTGTTTTCTTTACCTTGTGTTTTGCTTGCATTCTGTTTTAACAGCATATTAAAACTTCAAAAGAGACCACAGCTCTCTCTGTTCTGAGTCAGGCAGAAATAAGAACTGATTAATTAAGGACTCATTCATAAGACAGAAGAGGTCACTTAAGGTTAATCACTTGTTAACAGAGGGCGTGGAGCTAGGAACTAAAATTTCTATTTAAGGAGTAAACTAAAACATTTCAGAGCTTTACCAGAAAGGCTCATCCAGACTCTGCTACACTTTGCTGTGAAGGAAAGGTTAGTTTGCTGTTATTTTTGTATTTCTGTATTGCCTTTCTATATTTTGAATACTGTAGTTTGTTTTCTTTACCTTGTGTTTTGCTTGCATTCTGTTTTAACAGCATATTAAAACTTCAAAAGAGACCACAGCTCTCTCTGTTCTGAGTCAGGCAGAAATAAGAACTGATTAATTAAGGACTCATTCATAAGACAGAAGAGGTCACTTAAGGTTAATCACTTGTTAACAGAGGGGTGGAGCTAGGAACTAAAATTTCTATTTAAGGAGTAAACTAAAACATTTCAGAGCTTTACCAGAAAGGCTCATCCAGACTCTGCTACACTTTGCTGTGAAGGAAAGGTTAGTTTGCTGTTATTTTTGTATTTCTGTATTGCCTTTCTATATTTTGAATACTGTAGTTTGTTTTCTTTACCTTGTGTTTTGCTTGCATTCTGTTTTAACAGCATATTAAAACTTCAAAAGAGACCACAGCTCTCTCTGTTCTGAGTCAGGCAGAAATAAGAACTGATTAATTAAGGACTCATTCATAAGACAGAAGAGGTCACTTAAGGTTAATCACTTGTTAACAGAGGGGTGGAGCTAGGAACTAAAATTTCTATTTAAGGAGTAAACTAAAACATTTCAGAGCTTTACCAGAAAGGCTCATCCAGACTCTGCTACACTTTGCTGTGAAGGAAAGGTTAGTTTGCTGTTATTTTTGTATTTCTGTATTGCCTTTCTATATTTTGAATACTGTAGTTTGTTTTCTTTACCTTGTGTTTTGCTTGCATTCTGTTTTAACAGCATATTAAAACTTCAAAAGAGACCACAGCTCTCTCTGTTCTGAGTCAGGCAGAAATAAGAACTGATTAATTAAGGACTCATTCATAAGACAGAAGAGGTCACTTAAGGTTAATCACTTGTTAACAGAGGGGTGGAGCTAGGAACTAAAATTTCTATTTAAGGAGTAAACTAAAACATTTCAGAGCTTTACCAGAAAGGCTCATCCAGACTCTGCTACACTTTGCTGTGAAGGAAAGGTTAGTTTGCTGTTATTTTTGTATTTCTGTATTGCCTTTCTATATTTTGAATACTGTAGTTTGTTTTCTTTACCTTGTGTTTTGCTTGCATTCTGTTTTAACAGCATATTAAAACTTCAAAAGAGACCACAGCTCTCTGTTCTGAGTCAGGCAGAAATAAGAACTGATTAATTAAGGACTCATTCATAAGACAGAAGAGGTCACTTAAGGTTAATCACTTGTTAACAGAGGGGTGGAGCTAGGAACTAAAATTTCTATTTAAGGAGTAAACTAAAACATTTCAGAGCTTTACCAGAAAGGCTCATCCAGACTCTGCTACACTTTGCTGTGAAGGAAAGGTTAGTTTGCTGTTATTTTTGTATTTCTGTATTGCCTTTCTATATTTTGAATACTGTAGTTTGTTTTCTTTACCTTGTGTTTTGCTTGCATTCTGTTTTAACAGCATATTAAAACTTCAAAAGAGACCACAGCTCTCTCTGTTCTGAGTCAGGCAGAAATAAGAACTGATTAATTAAGGACTCATTCATAAGACAGAAGAGGTCACTTAAGGTTAATCACTTGTTAACAGAGGGGGTGGAGCTAGGAACTAAAATTTCTATTTAAGGAGTAAACTAAAACATTTCAGAGCTTTACCAGAAAGGCTCATCCAGACTCTGCTACACTTTGCTGTGAAGGAAAGGTTAGTTTGCTGTTATTTTTTGTATTTCTGTATTGCCTTTCTATATTTTGAATACTGTAGTTTGTTTTCTTTACCTTGTGTTTTGCTTGCATTCTGTTTTAACAGCATATTAAAACTTCAAAAGAGACCACAGCTCTCTCTGTTCTGAGTCAGGCAGAATTTTTTTCCCTCCCTCCCACCCATTGAAGTTGTCTTGTTAAATACCACTGTCTTTCTAGTTGCCCGCCTCTTATGTTAATCTGACCATATATCTCATTTCTCTCTACTTTCACTGGCTTATATGAGTAATCACAAAACCATCACTTTTGAAATCCCACCCCTTCAATTATTTAAATTTATTGGCCATCCCACAGTATTTCATAGTACCAAAATACAAAAGTAACCACCCCTTTCAGTCCATCTTGCTGTTTTAAAAATAGTAACTCTCCACTAAACCTTAACTTTTTAAACAGGTAAAACTCAAGTTACCTACTTTCATATTTAACTTCTCTAGTGCACACTGCAGAGTGCATTCTTTTCAATCTTACCTTTAAGCATCCCTGTTACTAGCACTTTCTCTAATACCTAAAAGATCATCTCTACTTGACTCCAAGTAGACTTTTCTCTATCTGTTAAACCTAGCACTTGCTCCTACAGTACTTATTACCTTGATACGGCACTCTTATAGATAGCACCCCAAAAGGCAAACCCCATTTCTCGGTCACCCACGTCCCCTGGAATCTCTTTTAAAGTTTTTTTGTCAAGTCCTTCTAGCATGTCGAGGGATCAGTTGCTAGTGTCCTCTCCTGCTCAGCTGGTGAACCTGGGAATATTGAGGCAATGTTACAATTGCCTCATGTACAAGACAACCCTCTCCTCCTCCCACAAAACACAAATACATGCGAGAGATGCAACTATACGGACAAACTGGAGGCTGAGCTCTCTCAACATAGGACTGGCAAGACCAGTCAGGAGGAGAAGGTTACCACACACACTATAGACCCAGTCTCACATAGTACCATCACAACCTCAAATCATACACATAAACACACAAAGACATACTCGGCTCTGATCAAAAATCTACCAAAACAGCAGAGGCCACCAAAGCAGACACCCAAACAACCACCACCTCAGAACACAACACCTGCAACACATAGACCTCACAGTCAGAGTGTCAAACAGTCACAGCCCTTAAGGCCAAACACAATGCCAGACACACTAGTCATTGGTGACTCCATAGTCAGACACACTGACGTCCCGCTCACCAGACTGAGTAAAGAGAAGGTCACAGTAAGCTGCCTGTCGGGCACTAGAATCCGCCACATAATGCAAGCACTCAGGTCTCTCAACAGCAGGTACAAATACGACTCAGTCATTGTCCACGCTGGTGTAAACGACCTGAGACGTACCTCCTTGGACTACATGAAAAGAGACATTGAGGAGCTCTCTGATTATGTAGCCCAGGCAGGTATGACCCTGACCTTGAGCAGTATCCTACCTTCACCAAGAATGATGCCACAATACAGAGATAAGATGATCAGCTTTAACAATTGGCTTAAACTCTGGTGTCATTCAAAGGGGATCCAATGTCTGTCTGCCTGGGATGACATGCTGGACAAGCCACCTGCTTCGCAAGGGACGGCTTGCACCTGAGCTGTGGAGCATTCTGGATATTGGCAAAGGCTCTTGCCACCCCATAGTGCCTTTTTAGGCAAGGCTCAAATTCTAAACCTACCACCCTAGAACACAAAAAGGAAAAAACTAAGGGTAATGCTGCTCAATGCCAGAAGTCTAAATCTCAAAATGCATGCACTCGAGGCCCTTCTCAGTATGGAGAACATCGATGTCTGTGCAGTGACAGAAACCTGGTTCAAGGCTCCTGAGAGCACCCCAGCACTATCAGGTTTTACCTCTTATCATGCGTTCCGCCCCAAAATCCGGACAATACCAAGAAAGGAGGGGGGGTATCCATATTCATCAAAGACACCCACACCTCAAGACTGGTGGCAACGCACGATGCATTGGAGACCATCCAGGTGCAATTAACCATAGGCAAGACTGCTCTGCAAATTGTAGCATGTTACAGGCCACCCTCACAAACTCAGGAACCTCACATGGCCTTCCTGAAAACACTAGAGGGGATAAATGTATCACCAAACACCATCATACTAGGTGACTTCAATTACCCTAATATAGACTGGGAACACTACTCAAGTCCAAACACACTAGCCCAAAAGTTCCTGGAATTCATAAACTCAAATGCCATGGAACAACTAGTCACCATCCCCACAAGAGGAGAAAACATACTTGATCTCATCATCACGAACATGGGAGCACAATGTTCAACACCGGAAGTATACCCCTCACTGGTGAGATCAGATCACAAACTAATCTCGCTGGAGGTCCTCATCCCACCCCACCTGAAATAAAAAAGACCACAGTAAAGAACTTCTCGAAAGCCAACTTCACACTTCTAAAGACTAGTGTGGTCTCCTTTAAGGCCCCCAAGCCGGCGGAAAACAGTACTCAAGCCGCTGAATCACTTACAAATGCCTTCTACCAGCACCTGCAGGACTGCATGGATAAGGCAATCCCAAGCAAAACAAAGACTCTTTGTACCAAAGGCAAGCGTCCAGTCTGGTGGACCCCAGCCATAAACAAACTCTACAACAAAAGGAGGAAGCTACTACAAGATAGAGCAAAATCCTTAAAAGGTAAGACACCCTTGATCACTATAAGTAAAAAACTAAGAGCTCTCATAAAATCATCCAAAGCAAATTTTGAGAGAAAAATAGCTAAAGACTCAAAAGACAATCATAAGGCCTTCTTTAGCTATGTTAGAAACCTGGGAGGAAACTCCCAGATATGCTCAGAACTAGTTCAAAATGATGTGAAGATTACTGATCCTACAGACATTGCCAACATACTGGCTGACAGGTTCAGTGCAAACTTCTCCCCTCCCCAAAAGGAGAGATATTTATACCAAGTGATTGCAGCCCCCCAAACATCTCCAATGCCCAAGTGAGAACTGCTCTCTCCAAAGCAAAAAACACAGCATCCATGGGACCTGATGGTGTCCCCGGCTGTGTGCTCCACGAACTCAACGAGGAATTAAACCCACAGCTAGGACAGCTGTTTAATCATAGTCTTACCTCTGTATACATACCCAGGGAGTGGCGCACTGCAACTGTGGTCCCACTTCACAAAGGCGGTGCCTCCACCGACCCTGGAAATTACCGGCCCATTAGCTTGACAAGCCTTATCTGCAAAGCCATGGAGAGGATCATAATGGACCTCATAAATAAAAACATAGGGAATTTGCAGACTTTGGATCCATCCCAGTTTGGCTTTGTCAAAGGCAGATCATGCCTTCTAAACTTGGGTGACTTTTTCGAAACAGTCACCAAAGCCATTGATGAGGGAAAGGCAGTCCATACAGCCTACCTCGATCTGGCGAAGGCCTTCGATACAATACCCCACTCGGGTATCATTGAAAAACTCATCAGTTTAAATGTTAACCCATACATCACAAGATGGGTTGCAAACTGGCTGAGTGACAGAACCCACAGGGTCAGAGTTGCTGGCGCCATGTCAGACTCAAAGCCTGTCACAAGTGGTGTACCACAGGGCTCAGTCCTGGGCCCACTCTTGTTTGGCATCTACTTTTCCGAAGTACAAGCAAACACAGGAGGGTTATGGCTGACAAAGTTTGCAGATGACTGCAAACTGGGCCATAGTAGAAAACACATCTGACACAGATATCCTTCAGAAGGGTCTCACAGAAACGGATAACTGGTGCCAGAGCCATGGCCTAAAGTTAAATGCCAAAAAATGCATAGTCATACCCTTCGGGAAAAACAAGGTTACCCCTAGCTACCAAATAGGTGGCAATCCACTGAGCACAGAAGAAGTTATCAGGGACCTGGGGACCCAGGTTGATAGTAGTCTGTCATTCGACACCCATGTAGCTAAAGTAGTTAGGAAGACCTTCTACATTGCCCACCTTATCATGAAGGGATTCTCATCTAGATCAAGGGAGGTCATAGTCTCCCTATACTCATCACTCATCACTCATCAGACCAATGATTGAGTACAATGCCCCATTCGGAATGTATCTGACCCAACACTTACAGCAGCTGGAGAGGCCACAAAGTTCCTCACCAAAAGGATAAAGGGTCTCAAACATCTGTCCTATGCTGCCCGACTGAAAGAACTCCAGCTCTATTCAGTCGCTTACCGCTTGCTCAGAGGTGACCTTTGCCTAACATACAAGGCCATGTCAAACCCAGATTTGATGAATATGCTTCACCTCAAAAATCTAGATCCGCCAGAGCCACAAGGGCGGAGACTTAAACCTCGACACGGCTATTAATAGGACGTGCTGGAGGGATAGATTCATCACCCAAAGACTCCCTATGCTGTGGAATAAAATCCCAGTATATGTGAGGCAGAGCACCTCGCTGGCCTTGTTCAAGAGAAATCTTGACCAATGGATGGGAGATCGCAGATATACCCCAGGGATTACCTCAGTGTCACTGCTCAACAGAGGCACAGCAAAATAATGGGTATAGTTCCCCATACTAAAGGGGTGGCGTAAGCCACAAAACTATGGGCTAGGCTTGTAAATGCCCTCGGGCAGATAGCCTAGTATGAACCTATGAACCTATGAACCTATGAGATTTCATTTTTTGCTAATTGTGTTACTGATTGGGTGATCTACTTAGCTAGTTGCAATTATTCAGCATTCTACATAGGGCAAACTTCCAGACCTCTTAAATTCAGAATTTCTGAACATCTTGGCGACATTAAACACCATAAAGAAACTAACACCCTTTATAAACATACAATGATACATCAAAATGCCACATTTAATTTTATTATAGATAAAATTATGAGACACAGAAGCAATAAATTAGGATGGCATGATTTACTAAACAGTATGGAGAAGAAATGGATTGTTAAACTGGGAGGTCTCTTTAAACCAGGGCTTAATGAGCATCTTTAATTGATCACATATCCTTTAAATTATGTATATAAAGCATTTCTTATTTATCAGACATTAACACTGATGAAGGCTATGTAACTGTGAAGCCGAAAATGGTCTGTTCCTGTTTTTTTGCCTAGGGCACTTCTACAATAAAGGATTTATCTGGTGCCACTGTATGCTGGTCTTTCATTTTTGGGTTTGCTTTGACTTGTTCTGAGACCGTGCAGCTGCCGTGCTCGCAGAGGTTTGTTTCTGTTTCATATTCTTAGATAGGGCCTTCATTTTGTTATGTTTCTACATGTAATTACATGCAGTGAAGACTAAATGGGCAGTAAACAGAACTAATACATGCTAATATTTAGTTTGTGTAGTGCAACGGTGAGCATAGGGTTTGTGAGATGGCTGGCAACATGTCTGCACATGTGGGATAGACAGTTTTACTGGTTTCTCTGTTTACGCATAGTTAAGCAGTGCAAAAACACGAGGCTCATAGCTAAAATTCTGAGAGTAAGTACTGAGTGTATGAAACACACCTGCTACTTAGCTGACTTGGGCAGCAGGTGTAAATGCATTTCTTTTTGAGGCCAGATGACACTGGGTTTGAATCCATGTGTATGTAATACTTAAATAAATAGTGATAATGCAATTAAATTATTGTTATACTATATTCATTGTTTGTACTATTTGGACTGTCACCTCCACAAAGTGGGGTGACAACAACACAATCATATTGTATAGCCAATTAGACAAAATCAAGTATGCCAAAAGACATGTGTGTGAAATGGAGAGCTATGAATGATAAGATTTTTTTGTGGGATAGGTGCCCATTTTTTTTAATTCAGTAAGAGAGGAATACTGGGTTAGGGGTGTTGGCATTTCTGGGTCAGGTAAGTTGGGTAGGTGAGGAAACAAATGCAAGCAAACAAGACAAGACACAGGGATGGTGAGGGAAGGAACAAAGCAAGCTCATACCCACCAGACATGGAGACAGTGAGAATCTAGTCATCATCCACAGGACTGTCATCACTGTCCTCTTACTCTGCTGGGTGGTGGAGTGGTTGACGTGTTCTACTCCTATGTGCTATGAGGGAGAGCAGCCTAGATGTGCTGGGTGTTGGTGATGAAGCCGGTGAGTAGGGCAGGATGACCCACTAGGGCTGGCTTACCCCACTGTGTTGTGAAGCATTTAGTGATTTGTTACAGATGGGTGACATAGAGACATTTTAACGACACATAATAGAAAATAAAAAAAAGAGAAATAAAGTTTGGGGTGAGAGAAAAAAATTAGTCAAAATTAGTACCATCATATGTGACATGCAATGCACTACCACAATTATACACCTATTTTATCTGAACTATTATATTTAAGTATACGCCCTATCAACTACAAACTATAGTTATGGCTTGCTTAAAGTAATCCTTACAATGTGCATATATTGCACATATGGTTGGCCCAAGTATACTGACTCCAGTTAACAGCAGGGCATTTATGCCACTTGTATAGAGATTCATTAAGCAATATTATGAAGGAAATGCAGTATTGTATAATTGCTGCTCGTGGTATTTGAACCCACAATCTCTGACTACAGTCTTACACTTGGCATCTAACGTTGGCTTGTCTACAGACTTATGCATGCATACTTGATTTTACAGTAAGGATATGCATGCTCATTTTGCTACTACTGAATAGAATACCAAAAAAATTATCATTAGCGTTTAAACCTACGATAATACTTCTGTTGTGCTTTATACATACCACTTGCTTCCCTCAGTCTCACTAGATGTTCAGCATGAGTCTGAAGGTTCAACCCAATCTCAGCATTAGCTGTGAAATGCAAAGAAAAGAAAAGAAGAGCATTATGCATACCAGTCTTGCCTATATTTATCTTTAGATGTATTAAAATTTCTCTTTATTAGCATACTTATACAACTGTGGGATGGCACAGGTTTGAAATTCAGTCAACCACTAGTTGAGCGTATTGCTGTTCTGCCTTTGTAAGTCATTGAAGTGGTGTCTACACTGTTCTCCAGTGCATGGGATGCAGATCATACTGGATACAGCCTTAGCCAAACTACTCCAAGCCTCAGACTTGTATTGGAGCCAGAATAGCCCCCCTCTAGAAGCCTTTGGCTGTGGCACTTTACCAGGAGTCTGATAAATATCCTGGACTCCTGAACACCCCACCTCTGTGCTCTAAACTGTGCACCTTCCCCTCTAATGCCAGACATGTCTTATACCAAATGTAGAGCAATGGCAGCTAATGATTTCCCAGCAATTCCTGTTATCGAGTTTACTGGTATTGCGCAAAACTGACAAATGATGCCAACTGTGTTTGCGAAATGTTAAGTGGAGAGTAGCAGTGCCAAGCAGGGAAGAAAGCAATTTTTGAAATTGGAAGGTTAATATGACATTTGACATTAGTTTGAGGGTATTTGCTGCTGTAGGTCAGAAATAAAATGTTAAAATTGGAAGGTAGCTGTTAGGTGAGTTAACTTTGCAGACAAGTACTGGGGGCATAAATTTCATAACCTTACACATTTTTGTTTTGGCTTTATACACTGATAACATTGATTTTAAAGTATGGGATTCAAACCTATGCATAAGGGGCAAACATTTTCTTCCACAGCAGTGATTTCCATATTTGCCACAGAAGAAGGGCTGCTCAGACATAGCCATGAATCATTTGTAAATACAGCTGACAGTTTGAGGTGTTAAGCCAGTATGTGTGTGACCTGACAAGGTTCTTGTATGTAGATTCATATGTCTATGTGTTTTATTTAAGTGTGAAGGCTATCCAAGTCCAGATAGCAGAATTATACTTTTAGAAGTATAGCAGACAGTATATCCTGTCATACATCTGAAAATACAATAAGGGTGTCTTATCCCTAATACATATAATTCATAAAAGCTCCACTATCTAAAGTGTTATAAGTGGGATTGAATATAACATGAAATACAAAAACAACAATAAATGTCTGGAATATCCTGTATTAGAACCCAGGACCATGTGTATGGAGCCATTCACTTACACCTGTTTTCACAAGAATGTTGAACTAACACTTGTATATTTTTCTGTTCTTTGCTATAAACTGGACTGTCACAACAGTAAAAAATATGATACACTTCCTATATTTGAACCCAGGACAATCTGCATTACAGTCTTCACTTATACCCTGTTGTCACAGGAATAGTTAAATGACAGTTGCATAATTCCCTATTCATTCTTAAGTTTTGTGTGTTAACTGCCATGCAACACTACTTAGCGTGTTTGCGTGGTGTCCAACAGAATTAATACAATGTATCCATTTTCAGTTATTGACTGTCTGCATCCTGTCTGCAGGTGTTTAACAGCTGCAAGTGTTGGGAATCTTGCTAACCACCTCACAACATTACTTGGTGGTGTTACATGATGGAAAGCAAAAATTGCAGCAATATATCCTTTTTGACCTTTACACTGTCCACACCCTCTCTGCAGGTGTTCTGTCTGCTTTCCGTGTGGACCACTGCTAAGTGTTGTGCAAAAGAGATAAGCACAGCTAAACCTGCCATTCATCTGTTTCGCTTGTTTGAGCTAAGCCACTCACTGCACAAACATTGGCATAAAAAATAAATAAAAAAGGAATATTAGTTGAAATGAAGAACATCTAGAAATAAACACTACAAAATGTTTGTTGGTACACATGAAATATTTTTACACAGGTCTGGATTTGAACTCTCACTCCAATGAATCTTCAGAACAGAGTAAGTGTATATTTCCCTCTTTGCCACACAAACAGCTTTACAGTAGGGAACTGAAATCATTCTGTATACAACCAACTGCAACATCATCCACAGTACTAACAAAACATATGACAGTTGTTTGTACATGTATTACTATCAAATGTAGTGCATCAAGTGATTACACAACCATTTATGACTATTGCTTGCAAAAATGCAGCTATCTCTGTGTTCGTTGCTCATTCTTGTCTTATCTGAGCAGTAATCGGAAACAAGTAGTCTGTATGGAATTCTGTATCATTGTCCTTAAAATGAGTGAAGATATTAAATGGCAATAATATGCAGTTGTCAAGAAATTATGGGGAGGTTGGATGTTACTGAATAGAAACTGTGAAATGTGTGCTACTTACTTACATTTAAAACCTTGATACAATTACTTCTACACTTTTTAAGTCTAACCTGGCTGACACACCTACTGGAGGTATGGCAGTCTGAATTAATGTTGTGTTTTCCTTCTTCCTACCAGTAATCCTTCAGAGTTGCAATCCATTAGCAACAAGCACTGAGAGAGTGTCTGTACTATATTTACATTTGCTACATGGAGCCAAGTAATTGGAATTTAGCAGTTCTAATGAGTTCACACCTCATTCGCATTTTCACAGTGCTCACAGCCCTGAATCTACACCATAAAAAGGGAACAGTATAGCTAGGGAACCTGAAGGTGAGGAGACTTGTTTATGTGGATATCAGAAAAATATGTATTAATGTGTGTATTAGTAATATGCTTAGTGCATTTAGAGCTTGAAAAGGGTTAACACATTTATTCTATTTCATACTGCATAAATCTGTACAAACTGCAGATGCTTTCTGACCTTGTATTGTTAGCTGAAATCTTTGCTTGTGCCTTAGAAATTTACTGAGAAGCAGATGATTTCTGCTTGCATTGGGAAAACAATGAATAGAACAATACTACTTGTATGAAACTTAGACAAGAAGTTCCACTTGTGCTATGAGAAAATACGCAGCTGTAGAAGCTATAGATAATTAGGACAAAGCCTGCTTGAAAATATAAACTGCAGTCAGCATTTGCTTGTATCTGAATTAGAAGAGTACCTTGAAATGTAACACTGTACAATAGAAGCTTGTAAACGAATTAGAGCCCACCAAGGCCAGGTTGTTTTTCTCAAAAGTTTCTGACAAATCTAGTCATGTCAGCAGAAAATCTGAGTAACATCTGCTGTAGAACAATACTGAAAGTCGTGTTTGATTATGTCAGCCATAGAAGGCCATGTCTTGTAAAACAGTATAAGAATAAGAATACTTCCTGTTAGTAGTTAGACAAATCCTTGTATTTGCATGTTTTTGTCTCCTTGTGCCAAGTAATAAATATGCCTTAACTGAACCTTATGTGTATTGGTCTTTGAAGTTTTTTCCTTTGACAGTGGATAACACAGAAGAGGATATTACTTTGGGATATATCTGCACAGAAGACTACTGACCTTGAGAAGGCATGCTTGCGTTTCTCAGCTATATATTGCATATGATGAAATGTCAAGAAAAACCTGTTACTACATATTTACATTAGCACATGTTTCTTTTATGTGTATGCATTTCTTAGAAGTGTACTGATGGCATGGGGATGTTTGTCAGGACATTGCACTTTCTCAGATGCACAGCTTTATTAAGTGTTATCACAACTGCTAATGTTGCAACTGTTTTTCTGTGTACAGTCTTCTATTGTTATTTCTGTGAAATGGTAAATGTCCTATACTCTCAATGACACAGGGGTTTTAGCCTTCTAGGACAGACCATACACACCTCTAGAGGAGTGCTGGCCACAGGTACACATGACTGACAATAGCTTAAAATGGAATATTCTGTCTTAAATCTGTAGACATGTTTCAGGGACAGTTCATTTGATAGCACGTTTGCATTTCACTAATGGTTTGTTAAAAATGTGTCATTTGCCTGTTCTTTTGGGGGTGGAGGAGCAAAGTTGCTTTTTTGTTTTGGCACAAACAATGATATGTTGCTATTGTTACCCTCCTTGTTTTGCATCCAACCTTGCTTTGTTTGTGAATGTAATATCTTACAACCACACGATTCATTTTTATATTTAAATATCTTGACTGTTTTATATTTCTCTGGTGGGTAATAGTGAAATGCTACCTTTTATGTGTTATATGGAAATAGAACTTTTAGTTATGTGATACCTATGTGTATTATCCTTCTGCTGTGTTTTATGTTACCTAGGACTATGGCACCCAGGCATCCCAATCCCTGAAAACCACCTTTCAATGACCCCGAGAATCAGTTCATTGTGGAAGCTTTTAGGCAACATGATGCCTTTCTGTTTGAGAGGGGATATTGGCAGCGTATAGTTGCTGATTTGAATGCAATAGGCTGCCAAAGCAGGACATATGATCAGGTGGGCCATAGGGTCACTGACATGATTTGACCCACATGGAGAAGAGCAACTGCAGTGGCCCATAATCAGATGGGTACGTGAGGAGGGACTGCTACAGAGATACTACTAACAGCAAATGAAGAGGTCCTGTCCACTGTCAGGGATCCAGACAGCTCCCAGGAAAGTACAGAACAGCATGTGCTTGACACTGGTGCTACTGTTTCACAGAGAACAAGTATGTACCAGGAGGAGCTTCCAGTTAGGCTTATGTATCTCAGTTGTTAAATACTCTTTGTACAGTAACATATTGACAGCAATCTGTAAGTTCTGTTTAACAATAAATTTGTTTGGGGGGCAGTTGTAGATTGATACCGTTAACAATACATTCTGATTGATTACACATGGGCTTAGGTTGAACCTGTCACCCAAGTTCTTGTTAAAAGTATCATTAATGGACATATAAAGGGCAAAATGTTTTAACTTCCTGTGCTACTGTTAAGTGTGATGATGTTATCCTTACCTTTTGCTTAACTTCTTCCAGGGCCATCATCCGTGAGAAACATAGCATCAACTGCACATGGTAAGCGAAATATATTTTTTATCAGTAGTGATGAGCAGTTCAAATAATTTATATATTTTATCCATATTTGTGATGTGGGTGTCAGGACTGTTACGTGTATTGCTGTACTGTCTGTTGTAGTGGCAACACTGTTAGTTTGTTAGCATACATTTGAGTATAGTGGTGTAGCTATTAATTTCTTTCCTGTGTTTGTTGCTTATTATCACAGGTGATCCTGATAGTGGAAACATAGGACTCTTACCACTTGATGTCAGAGTATCAGCAGACTCTGATGATAATGATGATGGTGGCCAATCAGAGACACAGTATGGGGGGGTGCAGATGTTGAATTTGACACTGAGGTTGACATTCAGCCATCCTCTTTAATTCCATTGGACACAGCCAGTAGGTCTACTCCAACCCATTCCAGTGAACCCTCATATATTGGACAAGTAGAAGGTGAGATACTTGATCAGGGAAGTATGGTTACTGTGGCTTAAGTGCCTGTTGACTCTGGCTGTTGCCAAAGTGTGGGCAAGGTACCATTCAGGAGGGTTGTTAGGGGTGGTCAGAGGAGGCCTGCTGTCCATCCTCCACCTGATCCTGGTGTGTCTTCCCATGTCACTTGATGTATGTTTAGGGCCATCATGGAGGTGAAGGCATGTTCCAATAGGTCCTCCAAAGAAATGCTTAGGGTTGTACGTGTGGCACAGGCTAACATGCATGACTGCCTCCACCACGTTGCTGATTCAATGTATCAGATGAATGACATATTGGAATGGGCAGTGTCTGTTATGGAACATCTGCTGGGAGGGAGCTGGCATCCTTTTGGGTGTAGGTCAGCCACATCATCTGCTATTAGCTGATGTGGCCATGCCCAATCATGCTCCCATAGTGGCACTACTTCCACTGCTCTGTCAGTAGTTGAGGTGTCCACACCCACACATGCCAGGCCATGGGGTTGTGGTCCTGGGCATCCTCGTGAGAGGAGCTTGTCTAGCAGACATCAGCCATGTTCAGGTAGCAGCAGTATCTCTGACTGTGGGCGTGGACATGCCAGGTCAACTCCTGGTAGAGCTAGTTCTCATGGTTAGATACTACAAAGATGAACTGCCACCTCTACCATACATGTCTCACACCTGTCTGGCATACCAAGATGTAGAACTAACACAGAGCCTGGCTGGGTTCATGCAGACACTCACACACTAGTTTCACCTGGAGTACCCACACAGGCATAAACACACAACAGTTACATGGTTCAGTCATGAAACTTAAAGCTCATTTTGACTCACTGGCCATTTGTTATTTTATCCAAATGTCTGCCTACTTCTCTTTCTTACTCACACACATTCACCAGCTTCTTGTGTCAGCTTAGGCTTCCTTCCCCCCCCCCCCAAAGACACCATGTGCAAGTGATGATAACTGTGTCATATCCCTGTTTTCTATATTTTGGATTAAGGGATACATAACATTTGTATCTGATGCTCGGGATGCATAGCTGAATTAGTGCTTAGTATATCTGCATTTGTGATGTCGTTTTGCTAATTGTACCTTTGACATGCTTTGGTCTTAGAAAGTTAGACCGTTGATAGAGTCAATCTTTTTTTGCATTAGTATTGTTAATTATCTTTTTGAGGGTTGTGAAGTCTGAAACTGAAATGTGCCTTATTACTTTCTAACTTCTCTCTTTAATGATTTTCCAGTCCAAAAGTACAATGTTAAAACTGAGGACATTCAGTGACCATCAGTACTTTTGAAAGGTATGATTGTGTGAATCTTTGACGCCTGAGGCCTACTACTTGATAGAGGACATATAGTCACATAAGTCTCTGCTGTCCAATGTTAAAATCATTTCTGTACAAATCACTCATCTTTTACTTGCTTAAATTACCAAGTAACAACATGCCAGGATATACTATTCATTCGTATTATCACACAATACACTCCAGATTCAACACTTACCTTGTAAATCCAGCAGATGCAACAGCTTTAGTTCAGGGCTGACTGCCTGATGCTGGTAGTACACAGCCATAATATAGGTAGGTAAAAGTTGCGAGTGTTGCCTGGCAACAATGTTACTATATGTTTGTGCATAGGATGAAGGTTTTAACCCCTTAAGTGGTGAGTGAGTATGCTATGCATTGCCTCTTAGGTAATGCGAGGGCATAGTGAGCACTCCTTCATCTGCCTACACCCACAGCAGCTGCTGGTTTCCCATCTGATTCCTCACCTATGTCTGGCTGTGGTGACCTTGCCATTGCTGGTGGGATGTGTGCCCCTTCCCCTTGTTGATCCTGTTGAAGTTGCTTTCTCAGGATGATATTGTGTAGCATGGCACAGCCAGTGAATACTTCAGTACATGTCTGTGGATTGTACTGCAGGGGTCCCCCCAGATGTATCTAGGTACCAGAACCACAACTTCAGCAGCCCATACACATGGTCTATGATATTTCTGGTTTGACCGTGTGCCTCATTATGGCATTCTTCAGTGGGTGTGTATGCATTTCTAATGGGCATCAGCAGCCACAGTTCTAGTGAATAACCTGCATCTCCCACTGAATTTTTATATGTGTGCAATCTATGGCACCCAGTACTTCAGGATAGTGTGCTACAGGGTAGAGCTCCTACATATTTGTAACCCTGTCCTCAGGAGTATGGGGAAAATATATGTGGGGAATGGCATGTTGAAGCATAGCATTCAGGAATTGATGGATGATCCTGGATGCTGACCTCTCTGACACCCCCTGCATGTGTCATGTTGATCTCTGAAAGGTACCTATAGCTAAAATTATAAGTGCCACACATACCTTTGTCATGACTGGCATGGGTTCCCCTCGGTTCACCCTAGAGGGTCTTTATCCACACTGTAGTGCTCTACAATTTTCACATCATGCAGACTTTGATAAGTTAAAATGGGTCTGAAAACTCTTCTCCTTCTTGGCCTTGGTCTATTAGCAGCAGCAGCAGCACAGACTTCAGCCCATTGCACATACACATAAATTAAAGCAACAGCAGCCCCTAACATTGTTTCTGTGTAGATTCCTTTTCATGGCTGTATTCCAATAGGTTTTGGAATTCACAGAGAAAACCAGCACTAAGTCTACACTGTTGCTTTATAGCTTGTTGAAGAGCTCCTCCATCTTGGCTTTTTTGATTAGCATACAGTTCAGCTGCTTATGCTGTATTTAGCATGCCACTGTGTTTACCTTGTTTGTGCATCTCTACACAGTGTGTAGAGCCACTTACTTAATCCAAAGCAGTGCTCTAGCATGACATGCACAGGGTTTAAATGGACCATGTAGGGTTTATTGAATCTGGCCTAATGACAAAGGGATGTGTCAAGTACTAAGTGTAGACACATGTATTTATCATCATTGCACATGGATCTTCAAATGTTTACCACCGTTCTATGCACATCTTCAATCACTAGAATCTTTCCTGTTGAATTTTATAAAAAAATGAAATTAAATAATGCACAAAAATTATGAAACACATACAAATGCTCATCAAAAACAACACATTGACATAAACCAAACAACCTAAAATACACACATAAGATAAATACATGTGTCTACACTTACTTGACACATCCCTTTGTCATTTGGGCAGATTCAATAAACCCTACATGGACCATTTACACCATGTGCACTTTATGCTAGTGCACTGTTTTGGATTAAGTAAGAAAATTTACAAAAAAAAAAACCTAAAAATGAAATAAATTATATACAAAACAGAATAATGATGACAACAAGCCAGTCAGAAACTATGATTAATAGCACATCTGTTCCAAAACAGAAAAAAAAAAACACTGTAACAGAGAGTAAATATGACAAGACCCTGGAAGTAAAAAAAAAAAAATATTCATAAGAATAACATCAAGCATATAAATAAGATAAATAATAGCATGGGGGGCAAGGATGGAACCTTGTGGAACTCCTTTATTTAGTGGAACTGTATCTGACAGGGTAGACACATTTAAAAAAAAAGTAAGAATAGAATAGAAACATTTATCACAGGATGGCATTGCAAAGCCTGTTCAAGTGACAATGCCACAGATATAGCTTGAGAGGAGATGACTAAATATCTTCACATCTACCTCAGTGCCCTGACAAGGCAGAAGAAAGTTATTACAGTACTAGGAACACATGTTTGTTTGGGTCGCCACAGCAGAACTCCAGTCTGCTAATGATTGGCAGTTGATTTTTACGTACCGTCTTGCCAGGCCTGACGCACAACCTTCAACGAAGGTACGCCCATTCACGCATGTCTCCACGCAGAAGATGCTCTAGCTGAGAATCAAACCAGACAGCGTCTTACTGTGAGGCGACAACGCTACTGCAGCACCACCACCGAGACAACTGCACAAAAATCCAGCCCGTTGTGATGGAAAAGAACTTATATTCCACACGAAGGACACAGCCAAAATTGAAGGAATATTAAAAAGAAAGAAAACATTTCAGGCGTCTTTGAATTAACTCAGCTGCTAAATATCGTCTGCTTACACACAGCTCCTTGCATGTTCTTCCCCTCTGGTGATGCATATTATGGAATGTTCCTGATGATTGCAATGAGTGCCCAATGACATTTACTGTCCAGTTACAAACATTAGAATAACCATCATTATACTTGCTTTGCAGTTTCCTCGCTTTTCAGTTTTAACATAATCAGGGAAAATGCTTTTGTGCTTCTGCTACTTCTACATTTCTGTTGCTTTTGGTCTTTTATTGGTGCAGCTTTCTGCCATGTGATGTTCTCCTCCACAGCCTTTGTGCAGCATTCCTGTGCACGTACCTGAGCATGATCTTTATTTGTTATACAGTTATTTTCCACAAGCTAGCCAGCTTACTGTTCAGAAATCAGAATCAGTGTTGTGTGTAAATTACACCATATCAACCATGTATATATATATATATATATATATATATATATATATATATATATATATATATATATATATATATGTGTGTGTGTGTGTGTGTGTGTGTGTGTGTGTGTGTGTGTTTACTGTTGGCATTTCGAATCTGCTTCAGTTCACCATTTAAAATGTCGACTCTAAATGTGTTGTTCGGAATGCTGAAAAAGTAAACCAAAGTGAAAATGAATACATCGACAACCATAGCTCGATGTATTCGACATAGCAGGAGGTGACGTCACTCACCTCCTGCTATGCACATTAATATACCATTAAACCGTACACTCAACGGTATGTTAATTCTACTGTTTTATAAGGGAGCCATGCTCCCCTGCACCCCCACAACCCCTGTACATTAAATATACCAACTGTGAGATCACACTTCAGTGAGGAAATGAGCTAATTCCCTGCTCCTCAGTGAACCATGATCTCCCTGCACATTGTCAAACCCAAATGCTCGAATTGCACTACCCATTTGCTGTAGTGTAGTTGATCGATTTGGGTTTGACATTCTGCTGACTTGAAAACTGCAAGCCAGCCATATGCAGGTTGACAGATGTAGTTTCAAGATTTTCAGTGTAAACCTATATGTGTATATATATATATATATATATATATATATATATATATATATATATATATATATATATATTCCTTTAGTCTTGCAAAGTGTATAAAGTAACACATATAAGTTATTGCTGTAACATTTAGTATTAGTTCACATATTTTCACTCTCCTGAGTATAAGGCACCCACAAAAGCAGTATCAGGTGTTTTTAAAGAAATCTCCTGTGGAATTCAGATATTTGATATCCTCTCATGATTTATAGATTAGTACTAAGCTAACTGTCCTTGGGGACCATTTTAAGCCTAGCCAATTGCCCCATGTGAGAATCAAATCCTGCATCTTGTGTTTCTAAGGTAAACACCTTAACCATTACGCCAACCTCCCACCCCCAGGATATTTTTCAAGTCTACAGACATTGCTATATTACATTTGTGGACTCCTATTAAAATAGACAACTTAACAGGAAAGGAAAACTCCGACCCCTGACTGAGGATTGAGTCCAAGATACCCACCCCCCACCCCACATGTCAATGTCATTAGGTCAACAAATCTCTGGACAGTTAGGTGCCTTGTTTTCCCTAAAAACAGTTTTTCCTTTCAACTAGGAAACCACCATGAATGTGATTTCAAACACACAAGCAAACATCCGATGCGGTAAACACCATGAATCTTGCACTGTATTAATAACTTAACACCAAAAGAAAACCCTGACCCTTGTCTGCGGATAGAGGTAGTAAGCTTCAAAGCTAGTGAAATGTCTTGGTATATACATTTCAATAAGTTATTTTTTAAGTAGAAGCTCTTTTATTTGTCTGTTTAGAAAAATACTAATTAGCAAAAACAGTAGCGATTAAAGCATTCAAACAGAAAGGGAAAGAGACGGAGAGACTGAGAGACAGAGAGGCTGCTAATCCAAATGTCATCAATTCTATTTTGACTTTTTATTTATTTGATTTATTTATTAAACTTAGTGAATAATAGTAAAAGTCTCCCAGAAAGTAGCATGTAAATGTGCAAAACGGATTCCTAGGTTGTGAATCTCTTGCAAATGAATCTATATAAAACAATTTTTTGGTTATCTTTCATTCTTTCTCCAGTTAACCTTATTAACCTTTAACCTCTGTCAGGTGTTTCTGTTAACATCTTGTCTGTTATACACAAGCTATGGAATTTAAAACTGAGTGGGTTTTAGCAATGTTCTCCAGCACCAAAAGGTATGACCTTAATGAAATGGGAGATGTGGAATCATGTCAATCACCAGTTAAAAATACTGTTACTAGTCTCTTTATATTCACTTGAATAAGAGCACCTAAATATTCTGGTTATTCAGTGCAATTACTGTAGTTAAACTAGTAAATATGCATCTCTGCATACTAATTATATATATATATATATATATATATATATATATATATATATATATATATATATATGCCTGAAGTGCATTAATTGCTATAGAAAGACAATAAAATATTTCTTTATAGCTAGGTGGCTTAAATAATAACACTAAAAAACTATCAAAAACAACACTTGCGGAAACCTTCAAATACCTAGAAATATATGACTGTTACCTTTCTGCAGTGCATTATGCTTTGTACCATTTCCATTACTAAATATGGCCTACTGATTTGCACTGTGATCATCACATTAAAAGAAGAATCCATCTTAAAACTGTCCTCAAATTCCTTTGGCTGTTTTCCTTACTGAATAGTTAAAGAATAAGACCTAATGAGTATGACAGTTCTGCCACTTAAAAGTTTAGCAGTGTAAGTTGCTCAACAGATAGTGCAGAAGAGTGTGGGTTCAATTCTCACACCAGGAATATTGACTGCTGACACTGCAGTGCAGTATGGGATGGGGGGCTGCATTCCCGTGTTTGTCATCCACCATCAGGTGAGATGTTAAACTGAGGCTTGAATTGGTGGTAGTTCAGGTTGATGTAAAAATAGAGAAGTTCCCCAATTCCCAGTAGTATAAAAAACACCTTGGAACACCCCTTAAAAGAGGCTACTAGCCTAGAGGAACTAACCTGGTTAACTAAAGATAAATAAATAAATAAATAAAATATAGACCACACTTCTTTTTCCACAGACTTTCCCATTTGACTCCAATGAACATAAATCAGTTGATTATAAAAAGATCATCCTTGCACAAATTATAGTTCAAAATGGCAAGAAAAAAGATTCTCAGGATTCTAATAGGTGAACAAATTCACCCTGCTGCGCATGAAGACAACATACCCAGAATCAGGTTTTTAGACTTAACTTCTCATCTTTCAACATTTTTAAGCATGATAAATCATACACATTGGTGTACATTAAATTAGCATTTAGACTTGATAATGTAGATATGATGAAATAATCACAAGCTCCAAGTGCACTTTTAGGTATATGTGACAGTCCAGTGTTATTAAATGCATGAGAAGTGCTATTATTTAATCAAAATGTCATATCATGGAGCATTGTAATATTCTTATATCTCATTTACTTATGTTACATATGTTGCATATGCAGTAAACAATGAGAAATAACACTGTATAAAAGAAAAGTGCTGTTTACTGAAACCTCTTTCCATTTGGACCAGAATGCTATTGATAATTCCCATTCTAGTACTTGGATGGTCATTAAGAAAATGTGGGACAAACCAGTATATTATGAAAGGAACCAACTGTGTCATAGCTCAAATCAACACTTGTACTGTTTCTGAAAGAAAATTTATTTTGACCTTTAAAATGTGTCAGACTGTCCTTTTGACTCCTGCGGGAGGGTTGCAGACATTTCCTGAACAGTGTCATATATATTTCAAAGGTACACATTTTTTCAAACCTGAGGAAAGCAGTTGGACAGTTTGCATTCTGAGTGATCTGTGTATTTATATACTTTCCCATATTTCCAGTTTGATTAACAACTATCAATTTTACCTTAAATTTTATTGCTCGTGTTATATTTATATCCTTCCAGAGTTGAAATATGTCACGTTTTATCCTGCAGTTTTTCCTTTACAAAGCAAAGTTTCACATCTATGGCTTAAATGTTACATTCCTGACAGCCTGTATAGAACAATGCATATACACCTAAACTAAATTATTTAAATCAGCGACAGCAGACAAAATTTATCAGATGATCAGGTAAATAATGCTATGAAGCAGTTTCACTGCTGACCACAAAATGTTGCAATTAATGAGCATAAACAAATTAGTTTATCTAATATATGATACCAGAGATAATCCTTAAAAAATGCACTTCATTTAGTGCTTGATGCAGTTTCATTTTTCTGGGCCCATTTGAAGGTTTTATAGTGAGAAGGTGTCAGTCATGTATACGATGGAAGACGTCTGACATTAAGGGAATGACAGGCGATGGTAGTCACTATAGATTGGCAGATGTGCATTTTGCATGTTGTGAGTATAAAGATGATAGTTCACTATTTTAGACATGCCTGAAATTCAGAAACATCTCTTATGTGGCAATGCAATGAGTAACTCCCACAGTCAAAGTCATGTGATGTCACAGAAAGATAATTAATTTAATAGGAGTTAATTTTGCACATTGCATCCTAGAACCACGAGAACTGCTGAGAGACATAATAAGGTCTTCCAAGTAAAACCCATACCATTCTACTTCAGGTAAATGGAGATGAAACATCTGAGTAAGACAGTCAGAAAGGGGGAATAGCAAGCAGGAGATCACACGAAAGGGCAAGGAAAAGGAAAGACTGGAATGCAGGTGGAGAAAAAAGTTTTTTTTTGTGGGATAAATGCATATTTTTGAAGATGGATGGAGGGGAAAAGTAGGAAGGAGAAGATGTGGGAAGGAAAGATGTTACAGGGATGGTAGTGGTGGCAGACAAGCAAACAGAATTTGGACAAAGACTGGGAAGGTAGGTGCTGACACAAAAGAGGAGGGGGGACACAATGGAGAAACAAAGACACATGGAGGATAATCTGTAATGTGATGGAATGGACTACAAACTGGGATGGGAAGTGAAACACAAGGAAGCGTAACCCTATGATGGTGGACAGGGTGGAGGTGACAGATCCCTTTCATATTACACAGGTTGACATCCAGCCAGAGGTCAGTTCCCTCTACAACTGCCCTTCCTGCTTGACCTTGCCTCTTTTGGAAATCTCTGTATGACTCTGTCATTCACACAAGGACATTGTACAGATGGCAAATATAGACGTCAGGCCTCCAGCCAATAACTGCCATTATGACCTCCTCTGGCTCTTGCTGGGTAACATGTTAGGACCTGCTGGCATCATCTGCAGTGGGTGCAACAGCACCTCTCCAAATGTAAAGTCACCAGAGTCTGGCATGGAACCCTTCAGGTTACCCCCCCATGTGATGACCTTTATCACCCTGTGGAGAAACTGGCCTGGAGGTAGCTAGACACTCACAGGAAATGGCAGGGTAGGTCAATGGTGTGGTGACTGAAGCCAAGCAAAAGACATCACTGTAGCTAACACTGCAATTAAACAAATATAAAGGAATGATAGTTAGAGGGAGAGGGAGAGAGACAACAGACAGAAACATTATCAGGTCAGTGTACAACTATCAGACATACAAGTATCTGCATAAATCCAAAATTGTTTTTCAGTATGCACTATCAGTTTGGTGGACACTGCTGCCCAGGTAGAGTTACAGGCAGTGGGCCAAAAGAAGCATGAGGACCTGGATGCTACAAAGAGCCCTGTCATGGAAGTATGATATGTGGGACAAAAGGCGTCAGAGAAGGTGTAGAATTGACTCTCCTAACTATATCTTATGGCTAAGGTACAAGGAAGGGCATGGCATATATGGCCAAGTGTACAAATGTTGCAGGGCAAAAGGCTAACCATGCCTGCCAGGCACAGTAAACCAGCAAAACATTTGGCCTAAATACTGACAAGAGTCAGAGTTTGACCAGTAATTATACATATGCCAGCCTGTAGAACAAGTCAGAGAAAAGGAAAGCCATTGTGTCTTAGATAGGCTATGTATAAGTACCATGGCCATTTGACTAGGTTGAGGAACTGCATGTAATATGCCAGTATTTATGACTGTTGCACCCTGCAGGAATGGCAGAGCTATGGCAGTATATATAGCAAGGTAAACTGAGATATCCACAGGTGTGCAGTAGAGAATGGCACTTGGCATGCTGGAGGATATGCTATGCCAGGTATATGAGGTCTACCTTGATTATTTGAACATCTCATACAAGCTAGGTGGGTGGGACACCTTGAGCTTGTGGACAGTGCAAGTCTATCTGAAATATGCATTCCTGCATGCGGTGTGTGTCATTAGTAACCACTTTATTGCATACACCAATATTTTGCTATAGTATCTATATGCTGCCATAGAGTTACATATTTATATCTGCATCTTAAGAACATTGCATTCACCTCTGAAAGAGGAGCCCTATAATCTTTGATCTGTGTAGGAGATGCAAACATGAAAGAAAATCAAAATGTGGATGGAACATATGTCCTGCATTTGGCCTGTGAGTTGGGTAACACAGTACGATAAAATCCACCTGTCCTGTATACTTATTATACATATCAGAATCACTTTTGTATCCCTGTTGGCAAGGAATGTGAAGATGGTGCCTCCTCAGGTCATTGTAGTGGTGCATGCACTGCTCACTTGAGAGTGTAATGTCAGGTATCCCAGTTTAGGGGAATCCTCAAACATTATGTACATCATGTACAGAAATATGTTGGAGTCCTTAGAGCACTACCAGGAGGTTCTGCTATACTCTGTGCATTCAAAACAATGGCCATTTCACGGGTCAGAAAAGAGGATTCTGATAGCACATTTATGTCCATGCACATTTTTTATGTGATCTACATAACCTTACACTGAGACACAATGTCCTGTATATAGTTCTGCATGAATGCATGGCATGGCATGTCAGGGTGGTGTTTGTGTATGAATGGCACAATGATATGCTTCAGTGTGCATCACAGATCTAGCAGGTCATTCCATTACTGGTCTTTATCATCTATAGGGACCATAAAATGCTCTTGATATATTCTAGTACCCACAAAAGTCAGTGATTTGCTGTTGTATTTGCAATGTGCTTCATGCCCACTCTTGTGGGTATACAGTGGGTGTAGAATCAGATATGGCACATATAGCACAGCTTTGCTCAAGTGTGCATTGCAATAACAATGCATTTCTGAGACATTTATCTTCAGTTGGTTCACTAGGATAATTACTGAACTATTACCATCAAAACTGCATGAAAAATACATCAGCAGTTATTGCAATGTTCATCGGGCTACAGAATGTGCAAACGAAGGGGAGCAGAGAAGAGAACTGTTTAGGAAATTAACAGTTACTACAGATGAGCTATACCTGCCCATGTTGGGGAAATATGTTGATAAATTACCTTCTATTCTGTTGTTGTTGTTAGAGTGTTAGGTTGCGAACATATGGCTGTTGAATGAGAAAGGTGGACACAGGGGGCTTGTTATTAGGTCATGAGGTTTGCTAGCATAGTACTTTATTCTTGTCAGCACAAGGTATTTTTGCAGGAGGTAGAATATACAACATATTTAAGGAGACTAGAGACTAGGATTGTTGAATACCCTTTGTCTTCTTACTTGCTGTGTTAGTGTAAGTGATCTTCATACTGTTTGTCTGTCTTATGTGAAGCTAGAGAAGCCTGGATTCTGAAGCTGACTGTGTGTCTCCTTGTTAGTTGTGAATTTTTTTTTTCAATATATGAATCTCCGGTTGTGGTTGTAAAGAGAAGGGTGTCTTTTAAGTTTTTTCTCCCTATTGTATAAACTGTGAGTGTCCATGAATTTCAGAATGTCTTCAGTTTGTTCTGATGTTTGGAGTTGGGGGTAACTTGCTTTTACCAATGCTCAACTATGTCACTGTTGGGGTCAGAAATTAAATTATTTCTTTCATGAAAGTTGTGTAAAAGTTGTGTGAAAGCCTTGTGTAACTTAAGAAAAGCATAGTAGCAAGAAAAGATGGTGTTGCCCTCAAGACACTTTATAATAAAATCTCCAAATAAAAATCCTGCGGATAATAATGTCAAAATGTTACAGCAAAAAGAGAATTCTCTGCACATATCTAAAAGGAAAAGACAGTGTTAACATGCAGTCTAGTAAATATAGCAAGATTACTTCAATGCTTATTTCTAAACACTTAAAAATGTCTGTTTGTGTGTTTGTGATCCTATGTTAAACTACTCATTGTCAGAGTGTATGTGGGCATGCGTGCGTGCGTGCATGTGTGTGTGTGTGTGTGTGTGTGTGTTTAGTGGGGCATTGAATATACCATGGGCTTGCAGCAGTTTTCAAACCAAGGTCCCCCAAACACTTTCTTTTTTTATAAGGATAATGCATAATGTACTTGCTTTTTCTATTCACCTGCTTGTTTTAAATTGTGGTTATTATTTTATATACTAGACCAAATAAAGATTATACCACAGGTAGCATCCTTGACTGGATACTAGTCTCCCACCCAAACTTGAAATTCTGAAAGTGGTACTCTCCCTGACTCCCTTAGTGACCATCTTCCTGCCTACTTACATCATTCCCCTTCCCCCCTCCTCCTTCAGAACAAACACATTGCTACCAACAACATTCAAAACTTCAACCCCCTACTCTTCTCTAATGCCTTAAAACAGATAGACTAGAACCCTCTAAAGTCCCTTCCTATAGACACCGCTGTCTCACACTTCAATACAATTTTCACTGATCTACTTAACCCCTTTGCCCCCTGCAGAACCAAAAGACTCAGATCCAAAACAGCCCCCTGGCTAACCAAAGACACAAAAGTCCTTATGTATCTCCAAGACAAAACCTGGAAATACTATCAAAAATGCAAAACTCCCAACTCTCTTGTAGAATACAAGCAACTGTGAAATCAAGTAAAAAAACAAATAGCCATTGACCGTAAATCCTACTATCTTAAATTTCAAAATAATCATAAAACCAACCCCTAAAAGCTTTGGAGTAGCACTGCATCAATACTATCTCCAGGCAAAAAAGAGAACCCCTGCTCTGACCCAGACTCACCTGACCTCCACCTAGCTACCCAATTCAACTCCTTTTTCATTGACTCCATAGGCAAACTCACCTCCTCTTTCCCTAATAATATCCCCCCCAACATAACTGAAACCAAGGATTCAACCCCCAATAACTTCCAGTCCTCTCTTTGCACTCTCAAATCCAATCCTACCCACACTATAAAAAAGCTCCTACTAAAGTTAAAACCTTGTTCTAATGCCCCAGATGACATTCCATCCAACTTTCACAAACTAGCCACTGATGGCATAGCCCTTCCCATCAGCATCCTAATCAATCGCTCTATTCAGGAGTCCTGTGTACCACACCTCTGGGAAAAAAAGCCTTTATCATCCCCCTCTACAAAGTAGGTAACAACTTTTTAATCTCCGACTTTCGCCCTATTACTATCCTATACCCTATCTCTAAGATACTCGAAAAATGTATTCACCTGCAACTTTTACCCTACCTAATGGACAACCAACTACTGACTCCTACACAGTATGGGTTTAGACCAGGACATAGCACCACCACTGCCCTCCTTTCTTTCTTCAAAATCATCATCTCTGCTCGCGACTCCAGTAACATAGTTTCTACCCTCCTCCTTGACTTATCCAAGGCTTTTGATACTGTCTCCCATGAGCTTCTGCTTTCTAATCTCTCCCATCTTAATCTCTCCTCCTCTTCTATCAAATGGTTCACCAGCTATCTTTCAGCCAGGGAACAAGCTGTAAAATGGAAATACTGTACTTCCTCTTTCCTTCACACCCCAACAGGTGTCCCTCAAGGCTCTATATTGGGTCCCTTACTATTTAACATTTTTATCAATAATTTCCAAGAAAAGATCCCCAATGCTAAACTCGTACAATACGCAGATGGCTCAACTATCATCTGCTCTTTCAAAACTCTACCCATATTAATAAACCTTACTCAAGAGGCCTTCTCCTCCACTGAGCCCTGGATGCTTGACATGTAATGATCTTTACCCCTTCTAGACATACTGCTGTTGACAAAGCATCCTTCTCTATACTCAGTCTAAACAAAAGATCTATTGAAATAGTTCCCCATGCAAAACTTCTGGGCATCCTTATCAATGACCAGCTAAAGTTTGACATCCACCTACAAACCAATATAAAAAAAAAACCATCAAAAACTCAGAATGATTTATCTTCACAGACGCTACCTTTCTCTGTCTTCTAGACAACTCCTATCTACCACCTACCTCCTCCCCTCCCTTTTGTATGGAGCCCCACTACTCAGTAATCTCCAATCAACCCTGAAATATAAACTATCCTCATGCTATAATAACAATTTCCAAGTTTGCCACAGGATCCAAATCCTCCACTCATCATTGTAACTCCCTCCATGTGCTAAACTGGTTGGACCTCCCAAGCTACCTAAATTTCATTCAACTAACAACAGCACACAAGATCATTTTTAAACCCTCTAGCTGTCCATCACTCTCCTCTTCCTTAAAACTTCACCAGCCACACAGAACACGTAGCTCCACAAATCAGAACCTCTTGAAACTTTACAAGCCTTTACATTCACCAGGGCAACTATTACTATCATTCTCCCTTGCTAGATTATGGAATTCTCTTCCCCCTCACATTAGAACTACCCAGCATCTCCCTTCCTTTAAAACCTTACTCCACCCTCACCTCTCCTGTACCCATCCTACCTGAATCCTGATACCTATCTCTATCTTATCCTACTCAAAACTCTGACACTGCTTAATTTTTTTGTCTACAATTATGATGTACTAAATGAACATGAATTTGTTGTTTCTTGTAAGTATCTTATAAGTGGCAGACTTGGCTCATATATTTCAATGTTTTTATAATATTGTCTTTCTGTATATAGAAGTTAAATTGTTGCTCTTATATGCTGTACTAATTTTTTTTAATATTGTCTTTCTGTCTGGAGCTTTTCTCCTCGGGCCTCCATTGAAAATGGGCTACCTTGGGCCAATGGACTTTCTCGGTTAACAAACTGAAATAAATAAATAAAATAAATAAAATATTTAATAAAGCCAAATGTGTTTTGCTGTGTTTTAGATTTGTGGCGTTGATCATTCTTCAAACAAGAAGTGAAAAAAATTAGTAACAAATAATTATAAAACTACCCACTTCAGAGTATTTCAGCCATAAAAGACTACTCAAACTGCTGTCATTATATTTTATCAATGTTTGTAATCATTTTTTTACAGCCACTTTGACTGGATACACCTTACATGTTTTTTTGTGACACAAAATTGCCACAGTAAAGTATTCCAACTTGCTTTACATAAATGCACTTGAGTGGTACAAAGCCATTTAAATTGATTATGACAGCAGCATGACAGCAGGGTCAGCCATTTTCATCCACAGAAAGCCCTCATACCCAACAATTATAGCCACATTGTTGACTGTGTACAACTCAGATATCAGAATGTGGTAAAAAAATATCCATGCATACACACAATACCTAAAGTAAAATATTCCAATGTACTTCACATAAATATACACTAGTCCTACAAAGCTAGATTACTGACTATTTAAAATGATCAAATGGCAAGATGGTAAGTTGCTTTCATCCACAGAAAGCCTTGTTCAGCAATTATAGCCTCTTTGTTGACTGTGTATGCCTTAGAATGTCTGATTGTAATAAAAACTTATCACAGTAATTAATCATTTTCAACTTTGTTTCACACAGACAGTGGCCACAGTAAAGTATTCAGCATTTTACAAATATCACATAAGTTTTACATATACCTGTCAACCTCTTATCTAAAATTCCAGGGGCAAAGCTGTCCCACAGTATCAACCTCATAGGTCAAAAATATCAACCTCATAGGTCAAGAATCAGAGGCAAAGCCAAAAATGAACATGGGCAAACAGCGCAAGTCAATGAAAGATTTTAAATATTGCCCCCTGGGTGTTAAAATAGTAAGTTATGCATTACTATGCATTTCTGAAGGATGTGAAATATGATACTCAACTGTCTGTCATTGTTTAGTTTTTGCAGTCCTTAATGATTTAATATAAAAACACAAATTCAGTTGGGAACAGACCACAGATATGAGATAAAATCAGGGACACTTGTGAGCTATGGTCCAGCAAAGCCATACTAATGACTAAAGACATCATTCGGTCACTTTCATCTATAGGCAGTGTCCATAGCCATCTATTATAAGTACTTTGTTGCCTCTGTATATCTCATATGTTCATTTGTAATAAAATATTGTAGGGCTGGCAAGCAACTGTGCATTTGTTTAAAATGGAAAAGGAATATATCAAGTGACCATTATTTTATCCCAGCAGGTTGCCAGATGTGGGCACTAAATGGCTTTTCAGGGGATGTACTTATGAGGCTAGCTGGCAACTGTGCAGTTGTGTAAAATGGAGTTGAAATATACAGTATGATATAATTTTATTCTGGTAGACAACCGGATGAGGGCAGTGACTGGTTTTGTTGGGAAATACTTAAGGGGCTGGCTAGTAACTTTGAATTTGCATAAACAGAGTTCAAGTGCATTATCTTCACTTGTGGTCATTATTTTCTTTTGAAAGGCAACTCGATATGGGCAGTGGATCCTATTTTGGGGAGGGAGTATTATTGTTTGATGTGGAACTCTGCATTTGTGTAAAACAGAGTTGAAATACATTGTGTGAAAGTTATTTTATTTTATTATGAAAGTCCTCTGAAAACAGACATACTTGTTAATTTCCATAAGGGGAGGGGTTCATAAATGGCTTTAAAACTATATAAATATATCTGTTATTATTTGTGCAAAATCTATTTCACTCTTTTAATCTCAGTCCTAGGCTCAGCCCGCTTTAGCGAAACAATGGCAAAGATACTCAAAAGAATGCTAACAAGTGGCCAAGTAATATGACTTGCTTCATTCATAAAGCTTCTTAATATAATGAATGCCAAGCTTAAACTGTGAAATATATTCTTCCTTTATTGCACTGGCAGGGACTCAGTTTGCCACAATACTTTCCCCATTAATTTTGGAATTCATGGATAAGAAAGCATATGTCTGAATCCAATTTAATCTACCATTTCAAATCCTAGTTTGAGGCAAAACCTGTGCTTTAGTGTAACTAAAATCTTTCACTGCAAAAGTATGGCATTTACAAAGTGTTATATGTAACATTAAATACATTTAACAAGTGTAATGTAATTATGGTATTTGTGATCTTGCTAAAAGACATTTTCATATGTAAGAATTTGCTATCTACATAGAAGAATCCTCTCAAAGTGTAGTAAAGAATTAATGCAGATAAGATTATGCAAAACATAGACCAAAGTTTGTAAGGTATGTTCTTGTAGTTGGCTTAATGCAAAACAGGAACATGCAGTTATAGTGTGTAAGTCAAAGACATGGCAGAAGTACACTAATCTCCTAACTTCTTGATCTACGTTGTTAAAATCCCTGGAGCTTTGGGTTAACTCGTGACTTAGTAAGATTGCCAGCAGCCTACTTACATTTTTTATCACAGTTTTATTGCATTTTTTAATGTAAATGTAGTGACAAAAACTTAAAATTTGTGCTGTATTCAGCATAAATGTATTTTAATATTATCGTTGCTTGCATGTTTTATAAAATGCTGGTTTCTAAAATTGCTACACCTCCCCAGAAAAGAAAAAAAAATGTGTTTAAACAGACTCTATTATGTTATGTAGAAAGTCTTGGCTATTCTGTAAAAAAACTCTAATTATAATTATTTTCAAAAGTTTAAATAAACCTGTGTATATATGGTTGCACCTGATTTAGTCAAATGTGGCTTAGGTTGACATCTGTTTGGTGGACACACTTCGATCCACAAAACAGATGGTCGACAGGTGTGCAAAATTGACAGTCAGTAGGGTTGGGGAATGTGCCCTTCCTCAATGATTGTGCAGCCTCGGGGTTAGCATTTATAATTAGCAGGGAGTGGGAAGGGCCATGCCACCCCTGCTAAAAACACTGTTTTTGAGTTTGCATGCTGTGAAGTTGCAACATTTCATCACTTCTTGTGAATTATGGATTCAGTCAGTTGTAGCAGTTCCAAGTGCATTGATATGCCTGCTAAGTAGTAGCTAAGCATTTAATGTTTCTCAATATGTTCATTTTAAAGCTACTGCATTATTTGTAAAAGTTCAAATCTTTTGCCATTTGCTAAGAGGTGAACTGTGTCTGGCAAGCAAGGCATCCTATGACCCAAAACTCATAAGCAAGTCAAATGGCATTAGAAATACTCAGTCAAGGAATCCAAACCTCTTCTGCAACATCAGCAAAATGGTTTGGAAGGAAAGCTAAATTTTGCAGAGGATACTACTACACTGGAATTAAATAACTATACGCACAGAATTATCAAAACAAAATTCCTAGTACAGAAAGAATGTAAACCCATGAGACTAACACCCTGGTTATAAGACTATACCTAAACCTTCAAAAAGAAATAAATGAACAAAAAAGTATCAGAACTCTGCAGTATAGTGACCATTATTCTGGAGTACAATAATAAATATCAAATAACTCAGTAAAATAAATTTTCCAAGTTATTAGCAGATTTAGATGAATAAAGAAGAAAAAGTAATTTAATAATGTCTACACTTTGTTTTCCTTCCATTCAGTTGCTTCTTCTCTCCTACCTGTGTCTTCTCTAATTTCTCCCTGGTCTTTTTCTCTTCTTCTTTTTCCTTCTATTATCTTCCCACATTTTCTCCATTTACTACCTTTTCTCTCAATCTCTCTTCTGTTTTCTCATCTTCTCATCCTATTTTTTTCTTTTCTATTTCCCTGTAAAGTTGTTAAACATCAGTCATAAAACCAAGTCTACTTCATAGCACATGCTCCCCTGTTAGCATATCAAACCACAAAGCTAAAAAAATAATAGTTGCAAATAATGTGGAATCAGACTTTGACGTTTGATCAATGTGGCTTAACTCATTGTTTCATAAAAGAAGATAGTTATCAGGAAAGCAGAGCTGTTGTGTATTCTGTAAAAGTATGTTCATCTTTACAGGAGAAATCCCTATACTCCTGAAACCAGTATACTTAGCATTGTCTAACTTTAGAAGTCCTGGGAAAGGTACATAAATAAAACAAAGGCAGCAAGATGGCATCTAGAAGTTGACATTGTTTGCTAAGCATACATGAAATTATCAATGTGCAATGTACAAAGACACAGCTATTAAGGATTATTTGCAAAAAGTTCTAAAAACCAACATTTCCATGTTTACATTAATAATTAATACTGCTGTGTTGGGGTGGTGTATTCAAGCAGTGGGTGTTAGTAAAAAAAACAAAATGACATTCAAACTTTGTGGACAATGTGAAGACATTCCAAGGTATAAATTTTGGCAAAGCAATTATGACTATTACATATACTTTATAACTGCATTATTTTTTCATAAAAGCTGTGAAAAAATGGTGCCATTGTCTACAAAACATTAAGGCAAACCATATTGTCACTTATACTTGCAATTTCAAACAAATGGCTTTGTAAATTAATATTGCTTTGATATATTATGTATGGGTCTACTTTGTTTCGTTGACTCTCATTTCACTGAATTTCATTTCACCCCGACCACATCGCTGAAAACACAAATTACTGAAAACTCATTTCACTGAATCTTATTTCACTGAACTGAAAAAGAAGTTGTGTACTTACCATAATGTCCCATGTGAGTTGTTCATCTCACTTTCATTCTTTACTGATGGGTTCAGAGCTGATCCCTCAGCACTGAGTCAGCACCTACTGCAAAGCTCGAGGATTTCTAGTAGCGCGAGGCCAAGTCCCTATCCCATGATGCACCCTGTTACCTCAGATCTTGCTTGCTGCATAAAATAATACCATATGTTATTCTATAACTCTGTAAGAGAGAAAGTATAGAAGGGATGAGTGACCAGGAAGAATCTAGCATCTCAGTCTTCTGAAAGCCCAGGAAGGGTAGGAGGGAGGGAGGGACGTAAGAATGAAGGCAAGATGAAAAACTCACATGGAAAGTTATGGTAAGTACATAACTTCTTTATGTGAAGTTGTTCTATCTCGCCATTCATTCTTTACTGATGGGTAGCATCCCAAGCACCATCAACCTCAGGTGGTTTCTCAGGACCGTGGATCCAAAGGAGGCCCTATCCCTAGAGGCCCTGACAACTTTGTAATGAGTGATAAAGGTATGAGGTTTTGACCAAGTAGCTGCTGCGCAAATGTTATCAATAGGAAGTCTGGCAGAAAAAGCAGATGGTGTAGAAACTACTCTGGTTGAGTGAGCTTTAATTTTATGCTGCAAGGGCATATTGGCAGCTGAATAAGCAAAGGTGATACAATCAGATAACCATTTAGACAGAGCTGTTTTAGCCACTGGCATAACCTTCCTGGAATCTGAGAATGAAACAAAAAGCTGGTCTGATTTCCTGAAATGTTTTGTTCTATCCAAATAAAATCTGAGCTGTCTGTGAACATCAAGTTTGTGCAGCATGTATTCTAAATTGTTGGAATGGTTGTAGAAGAAAACTGGCAAATCAATCATTTGGTTGAGATTAGTTTCAGTGCAAACTCTGGGTAAGAAAGAGGGGTTTGTTCGAAGTGAGACTCTATCAGCATGAAAAATCAAATAAGGAGACTTGATGGATAAGGCCTGAAGCTCTGACACTCTGTGTGCAGAAGTAATAGCTACTAAAAAGATGGTCTTCCATGATTAAAATTTGAGGTCACATGAGGAAGCTGGTTCAAATGATGGAAGAATTATGTGGGAAAGCATAAAATTTAGATTACATGGAGAATAGGGAGATTTCACAGGTGGTCTGATATGAAAAGTCCCTTTGAGAAAGGCTTTGGATAATTTGTGTGACACAATATTCAATCCTTCAAATCCCAAATGAAAGTTAGAAATGGCAGCAAGTTGAACACAGACTGTAGCTGCTGCAGCTCCTTTATTAAATATCATGGTTAAGAATTCTAGAATAGAGGCCATAGGGGCTTGGTAAGGATAAATATAGTTTTTAGAGGCCCATATAGAGAATTTTTTTCCATTTACTGAGGTAAAGCTTCCTCGTAGAGGATTTATGAGAGGATAGGAGAATTTGCTTCATCTCATTTGAAAGGTTATGGAACCTGGCTATGATGGGAATTGGAGCAGCCAAGCTGTCAGCTTCAGGGACTGCAGAGAGGGATGAAGTTCCCCCAACGAGTGCATCAGAAGGGCTGGAACTAGGTCCAGAAT
The DNA here is from genome assembly GCF_019279795.1 of Protopterus annectens. NCBI lineage: Eukaryota > Metazoa > Chordata > Ceratodontiformes > Protopteridae > Protopterus > Protopterus annectens. The sequence continues at coordinate 1,285,276,908 of NC_056744.1, read as the reverse complement.
CCAGGAGTCCTCCAAAAGATGAAGTCGAAGGAAGGGGAACCAAATCTGATGAGGGCAATAAGGAGATATTAGAATGATGGTTCTTCCCAGGGCTTTGGCTTTCTGTAATACCTTGGGTATCAATGGGATTGGTGGGAATGCATAGAGGAGACCCAGGGGCCAATCGTGAATGAGTGAGTCCCTTGGGGCTTCTCCAGGAGGAGGAATCAGGGTGAAAAACTTCTGCATTTGGTGTTCATGTGACTGGCAAAAAGGTCACAGCAAAGCTGGCCCCATCTGTGGAATATCTTGTCCACTATTTCCGTCTTGAGGGACCACTCGTGGGGCAATAAAATTGCTCTGCTCAACTTGTCTGCTATCATGTTGGATATCCCCGGGATGTGCATTGCTAACAGAAAGCGCTGGGTGGAAATAGCCCACTGCCTTACTCTGAGAGCCTTATGACAAAGGGGGTATGATCTGGTTCCTCCTTGTTTGTTCAAATACCAGACCACTGACATGTTGTCCGTCTGAATCACAATCGTACTTAGAGGAAGAAAGTCCTGGAAGTACTGCAACGCCAAAAGTACTGCTTTCATAAGTAGGACATTGATATGCAGATGTCTCTTGATCGGTCCATGTGCCTTGGGCTGTTTTTCCCTGAAAATGCCCCCCCCCATCCTATCAGGGAAGCATCCATGGTCACTGTGGCCACTGGAGGGGGTAGCACAAATGGGTGTCTTATCATAACATGAAGTGAGGTCAACCACCACTGAAGTTCCTTCTTGCAGGAATTTGTGATCATTATCATGTGAGACATGGGGAGCTCTTGGTAAGACCACTGAATAATTAACAACAGCCATTATAGTATCTGCATGTGCATACGACCCAGTGGTATGATTAGAATTGCTGCTGTCATCAAACCTAACAATTTCAGAACTTCTGATGCTGGTGCTTTGTTTTTGGATATTAGAATGCAGACATGCTGGTGGAGAAGTAAGACTCTTTCTGCTGGAAATTTTAGTGTGGTGGTGGTGGTGTCCAGTTCTGCTCCGATAAAAATGATATGCTGTGATGGCGACAAGGCAGATTTTTCTGAGTTTATTGTAATGCCCAGCTGATTACAGAGTGACAGAGTGGGCTCCCTGGCCTGAATGAATTGATGCCTGGTGGTGGTGGTGGTAAGGAGCCAATCATCTAGGTACAGAAACATCTGGAATCCTAAATGTCTCAGGTGAGCCATGACCACTGCCATGCATTTGGGGAACACACTGGGGGCTGTAGTGAGACCAAATGTCAGGGCTCAAAACTGGTAATGATAGGCTCCCATCCGGAAGCGCAGATGATCCCTGGATGGCCTGGCCATTTTTATGTGGTAATACGCATATTGGAGATCTATCGAGCACATCCAATTGTCTTTCCCTTAGAAGGGAAGTATTGACTGAAGCATGATCATCTGAAATTTCTCTTTCTTTACAGATTTGTTTAGTCTGCTGAGGTCCAATATAGGTCTCCAGTCCCCTGTTGCCTTCGGAACTAAACAGAATCTTGAGTAAGTTCTCGATCCTGTGTGGTCTGCTGGGACTGGTTGGATGACTCTTTTCCTTAGCAAGATCTGGGCCTCTACTATTGCTTGTTCCCTTTAACTGGGTGGAACATCCGGGATTTTCCTTGTCGGTGGAGGGGGTGTGGCGAATGGGATGAAGTATTCTCTGTAAATGATACTTTGTACCCAGTTGTCATTTGTTATTTTGAGCCAGGCGTCTGGTTACAAAGATAAGCAACCCCCAACTTCCTCCAGAGCAGGACAGTCAGCCCTCCTTTCAGGAGCATTGGTAGGGCTTCCTAAAAAAGTGATCTCTGTCGCCCTGGTTTTGTGGACCCCCTCTGCCATGAGGGTGGTGTCTTCCATTATTGCCCCCTTCTCTGCCCTGGAGAGGGGGTTCACCACATGTGTCCTGAAAGGCTCCTTGGGCTTATTGGAACCACATTTTCCCTCTCCTTTGACCCTTGGGGTAGGGTCTGGTAGGGGTGGAAAAACAGACCCCAACGGCAGACAGAGTCTTTCCATCCTGCTCACACCTGGTTAAGGTTTCCTTGACTTTAGGCCTGAAAAGGGATGAGCCATCAAAGAGGGTATTCACGAAGGATGACTTTTAAGGCTCCACGAAGGAACACAAGCACATCCAGGAGTGCCTTCTAAGAGCAACTCCTGTACCTGCTGCCCTACTCATTCCATCAGCTGCATATGAAATGAGGTGCATGGACAAGTTCACTATAGAACTGATGGCAGCAAGCTGGGCAGAAACTTTGTCTGTAGTTCCTGCAGCTACTGTACCCTGAAGAGTATCTCCCAGCTCTTTAAGGAGATCTCTTTGTAGTCTGGTGAATGGGTTAAATAGTTAAGCAAACAAAGAGCAAAAATCACTGAACTAAACATGCTCTTCCCATATCTATCCATGATCCTGGAGTCTCTGTTAGGAGGATGGATAGACGAGAAAGTTCCAGACATTTCCTTTTTGGTGGCTGCTGCCACCACCATGGCATCGACTGGCAAACCTTTTGTCAAGAAGGATTTATCTAGGGGGAAGATATGAACTTATTAGGCCTCCTAGGGACAGGCTCCATAGTATCCGGTGACTCCCACGCCCTTCGTTGGACCAGCTGCATAAGCTCATCAATGGGGGGAGACACCCAAGAGGTGGAGGGCTGAGAACTGAAAGCCTTCAGGAAGACCGACTCATCCTCAGTAGGGTTGGTGGACTGCCAGTCACCTCTCTGCCTAAGGATTTCCAATATCTCAGCAAATTAGATATCCTCAGAGGGGGACCATGTGGACCCTTCTGATTCATCCAAATCAGTGTCAGATGTTAATGACTCCTAAGGGGAGTCCAAATATTTCCTCTTACACACACTCTTCCTGGGAACCTCATCAGTGAGAGCTTCTGGGGAGGTCTTGGAAGAGCATGGGTCACCCAATGGGTCTTCCTGAGGCTCTGGGTCTCTGCGCTTAGCAAGGATCTGTGAGGCAGAATTAGACACAGGCACTTTAGGGGATGAAGAAGCTGGACCCGAAGTTGAGGATGCCTTGGGAGACATAACTCTCTTCATAGCTTTGAAGGCACTTCTACTCCGATGCGAAGGGACTGACAGATCCAAGGAAACCGTCAATACCCCCGGCACCAGGACAGTGGGCTCTGAGACAGAGGTAGGAGCTGAGCTCATCTGAGCTGAAGCCCTGAAAGGCAAAGTCGGAACCAAGTCAGTTTGACTATCCTCCCCAGACCCGACCAGAGAATGTCAGCTCCTAGAGTCCTTGATCGGTGCCGAGGACATCAGAGTGAATGGAGCCAAAGACACTGAAGCAGGTGTCGGCTCCAAAGGCTCCACAATCAGATCAGCAGGTCTGACTCCTCTGGCTCCAAAGGACTGGTATGGCTCAGAGGAGGAAGAGATATAGCTGGCATAAGTGTTTTCGGCTCCGAAGCCACTTGGATTGGAGCCGATAATTTGGCAAAGGCCGGTGCCTGTAAAAGCTTTTGCACCACCCCATCCACATCCAAATCAGATAGGCTTGCAGAAGATCGAGATGGTACCGACTGGAGTAGAGGTGATTTAGGAGTCTCGGATACTGGTTCCAAGATCGGGGACTGGCTCTGAAAAGAAAAAACAGTTGGCTCCAAGACCTGTAGAGCCGATGTCACAGACACTTTAGATTTTTTTGATTTTTTTGATTCTCCAGAAGTCTTGGAGGACTTTGAGGACTTACTAGATCCATCCTGGTCACTCAAAGCCTCCTGGAAAGAAGGTTTCAACAAACCCCTATCAATAAGCTTCCTTTTTCTCTCTTGGAGGACTCTAGAGGAAAAAGAATGACATATAGAACATGTTTCTTGTAAGTGCAAGGCACCCAAGCAGTAGACGCAATTCACATGGCAGTCAGTAACCAACATCTTTTGCCCACATTTAGGGCATTTTTTTACACCTTGACTTAGGGTGTTTGTCTTTGTCATAAGCCATGACAGAAGTGGACACACCCAACAACAGCAAGTATAAATTAGCCTTCTAATAAAAAACAGGCTATCAGCGCGTGCACACACACACACACACACACACACACACACACACACACACACACACACACACACACACACACACACACACACACACACGCACAAGCCTTTAACTAAGACTAACTACTCAAAAGCCTTCTAATAAAAAACAGGCTAAAGATAAGCACACAATCCTAAAATTAAGGCTAACAAGCCCACACATACAAAATGATTAAACAGATAATCTGAACAGCAAGTAAACTGTAATAAAATACTATGCTGTGGAAAAAATGTGACAAAAGGTCGCTGAATAAACAGTTACTATACACTAAGTAATCACACTATACTATGCTAATAAGCAAAATGACAAAAGGTCACTGAACAAGCATTTTTTGTCACAAATTTTAAATAGGCCTATCAGAAAAAAAACGAGGCCAAATACAGGGAAGAAAGCACTATAGAAAATGCTTTAAGAGCCTATATATCTTAATATCTAACTATTTTAATGATAATACAACAATAAAATTTGAAAATAGAAAGGTAATAAAGTTTTTACTGGCCCGAGCTAGCAAGAACCACCAATCAGTAGCAGCGGCAAACTAGATTTGGGGTAACTCAGGGTTAGGGTTGCCACCTTTTGTCGTAGCTAAAACTGGAGTAAAGCCACACCCCTCATGTCACCAGTAATCCCTCCCATACCACCCCTTCTCCTGCCCACATTCCGCCCATTTTGTGATGTCATGATGACATCACCTGCTTTACTGCATCAACTACTTACCTTTTCAGACATAGTACATATCACTGGGAAATATCTACTTCTGGCAAAAAACGTAAACATTCTGATACAATAATTTAAAAAATATTAAATATAAACACTATCATTACATTCCCAAGTTATATCGCTATGAACCTGCATAAAAGTACTTTATACTGACCAGTGTCTTATTAAAACACCCAGACCCTAATATCAATGTGTTGACATTTGACAAAAACACATATACCCTATGCTTTGGTTCACCAACATGCGCAACGCACACAATTTGACACGTTACACACTCAGCTGACGTCTATAGCATATATACAACCTTCTTAATTTACTAAAATGTAACTGGACCTGTATAGTATATCCAAAAGGCACACCGGGACCATCATAAGCACAGCATCAACAACCTTAATCAAAGGTGCTACTACTTACGTTTAAAACATATATAAAATGGGTTTGTAAAATAAGCATAAACCTCAGAATTTAGGTTCCTTTGCGTGGAAATGAAAAACAAATATCAGTCACATCAGCACAATTGCACATTTTACAAAACATCCATCTGGCAATAACTTAAACCTACTTCTATATGTGCATCTGCTTCAGCACAACAGGACTGTGAGCCTATGACTTCTGAATCACTGTGGCAGCCGTCACAAAAAAAGATCGGTAAAAATTCACAAGGGTGCCTAAAATCCTAAGGACCGCTTTTCCGTTACTGATCTTGTTTACAACCGCCACCCTGTAAAATGTCAGACAGACTGTAGAACCCAGAGTTTACAACAGTGCTGCTGTGTTGATCCACAACACTCTACGGCCTCCAGTTCCTTGCATATAAAATGAAAAGGAGCAAGTTTTATCAGTTAAGCTAGCCATGACCTGTGATGAATGATTGTTGTTCTATGAGTCTGGCTGCTAATCAAATTCTGAAACAGTAGTGTAGTTAATCGTGCTAGGCTGCTTAAAATGTAGGTTCTGTGCATGTATGCCTGACTCTTGAATATATGTTATATGCATCCAGTTTTCATTAAAAAGTGGTTAAGAATTATGTAGTGTGTTTGGGGTCCACAGGCAATAAGGAGGGGAGAGAGAGAGTAAAGATGGCATGGGAGAAACGCTTGAGACCGTGGCAGTGGCACAAAATCCAGACTTCGCGTGTCCAGTTTTGAATGAAATTTGTAACTGGACAATTTGTCAGAAAACCGGACAGTCCCGTCAAAAAACGGACAGCTGGCAACCCTACTCAGGCTGCATCATGGGATAGGGACTTGGCCTCGAGCTACTAGAAATCCTCGAACTTTGCAGTAGGCGCCGACTTGGGTGTGAGGGATTAGCTCTGAACCCATCAGTAAAGAATGAATGGCAAGATAGAACAACTTCACATCTTAGTATATAAGGCACTGTGTAGAGTACTGTAATTCAAGTAAAAGTTAAGTGGGGGGCTACACCTCCCACACCACCCCCCAACTATATATTACTAACTCCCGGATCGCAGTACAGTCTAGAAAAGTGCATATACCTTTTACTTGTTTTACAGTACTCTACACAGTGCCATATATACTAAGTTCAGTTCAGTGAAATGAGATTCAGTGAAATGAGTTTTCAGTAATTTGTGTTTTCAGTGATGCGGTCGGGGTGAAATGAAATTCAGTGAAATGAGATTCAATGAAACAAAGTAGACCCCTTGTGAACATATTATAGCCATAACTTGCATAGAGTCAGGAATATCACAAACAGAAGTATGCTCTTTCCTCTTGCTACACATCATGAAACGCTCCTGAACAGTGGAACAATCATCCCTCTGATATCATGGATCTGTCTTGCACACTTACAGAAATATAACTCTTAGTTTGACTATAACCCTAGTACTCTTTGGAAAAAAAAAATGTTTTTTTAATTTCATAAACCAGAAGCATAAAATCAGCATTTAAAGGCAGACCTTTGATACTATCACCAGTCTATACTCTGTTGTCTTTCCAAGAGCTATCATATTTTATCATTTTTTGTAATTCACTTAATTTATCAGATACTGTAAATCTTACGAAATGTTTTTTTCATTACAGGGTTTTTGAAGAAAAACTCTGAGGAAAAAAAGTGTTTTCCTTGCTTAGAAGTTCTCAGGAAGCAAAGCTGTTAATTAGCTACCTCCTCTTCTGGATTAAATAATTTAATAGATGTTTACATAATTTAATCTGAAGATGTGTATGAATGACATTTCCTCAAGCAATTGCCTTAAACTTGAAATTTAAAAAAAGGAACTTACATCTTCAAGGCATCCAAGTCATAAAGTATTATAACTCATTTAGCTGATATACCTCTCAACACATATTTAGAAGTACAGACTTGGAAATATGAAGAAACTATATCAATAAGAGTTTTAAGATTTACTGTATATAATAAGACTCCTTCAGTGTATGACTAGTACTGACCATTATTATTACAGGAACACACACACCCCTTGTTCAAAACATGCCTAGGGTTTGCCTACTAGGGACTGTCATTATTACATCAGTTATGCAATCAAATGTCACAGAGAGCAAGCAATAGTCCACAGCTTATAAGACATATTCAAAAATGTAAGTCATTTCAATTTCAGGATCTCTTAAAACAATCCAGCAAACATTTTGTGGATCAGATACCAACTCACAGAAGACCACCCATTCCTCAACTTAACCAATAGATTCAGTTTTACATTTCTTGCCCAAGTGTGCCTTAAAGTGTTCGGTGTTCAGACTGCTACAAAAATCTGTCATTCATTTCAATTCAAGAGACAATTATAGAAGCATGCACAATGCTAGTTATTCTCAACAATCAAAACACATATTAGTTCTGCATCTAAAAGAAAAGATATAATGAATGCAGTGTATCACCATCCACCTTCCAGAAAACTGTGCCAAAATACTCAGTGAGATCAGTCATCTGCAACCAAGAATACCCCCTTCCCCTTAGTGGACAAGAACATTTAAACTGTAGACAGTAAAAGAAAATATTCATATGGTGCATCACTGTCTACCTTTCAGAAAATGTTGCCAATATACCTGGTGAAACTAGCTATCTACAACCAAGAACTCCCTCCCCCAGTGAAAAAGAACATTTAAACTGAATTCAGTAAAACAAAATATTTATATAGTGCATCACCAGCCACCTTCCAGAAAACTTTGCCAGTATAGAAGTATGACCAGTCATCTACAACCAAGAACTCCATCCCCCAGTGGAACAGAACATTTAAAGTATGATTAATGTCCAACTCATAGTCATAAGCTACTGATGTACTCTCTATTTAATGCATCTAGCTATCTTACTGCCTGCACACTATTAGAGGACACCAGTCCCTTCCACTAAATTTAAATCGATATTTTTCTCTCACCCAATATTTATTTATCTGATAGTATCATATCCTACAAATACACATTAGGGAAATGTATTTGCTTATTTCTAAAAGTAACAACTTATGCTAGGTGGAAAGTCTAAAAAAATACTCTTGTGTTACAGTCTCTTAAAAAAAACTTGTGTACACATCAGTCTCGAATCTTAAATCAAGCTTAGTAAGACAGTTTACCTCAATACCCTTCATAACATAGTATGGTCTGCTGCTATTTTTCTTCACTCTCAGAAACACTGGCACAAAGTGCACTTTGTGTTAAATTGATCTTGTAATATTGTCTTAATAAGCTAATTTTACTTCTAAATGAAGCTCCGCTGATTGTTTTTCTTGAGAATACAATACTCTGTGTGCAGGCCCTGCTCCACTCAGGCTCCACTACTCTATCCCTAATTCCTACCCATCCCCACTACACCTACATTTATACTTCCCAACCCATACCCACCTCTCACAATTAAACAATAACTGCCTCTATCAACACTTCCCACATCCTCCATTTCTATTAAGATCGCTCCCGTCTAATACTCTTACAACCTTCAATAGTTCACCCTTACCACCCTAAACATACACTACACGATATCCTGGCAATTGTACAGTACAAGAAACAGTACTTCCACTGTCATGAAGATCCTGATATATCTTACATTTCTTTCAAGAGCAAAACTTTCTTTTGCAATCACCATAACGCTACTCATCCTTCTCATACACATCTCAATCTTACAATCACAGTTAAATCCATCCATTTTTTCTCCCACAAATCCACAACCACAACAGTTCTCTAATGTACCACATTTTCAAACATATTTCCTGAACTATATCCATACTCACTATTAAACACATGCACCTTTAAACTATTAAAGCTCATAAAGTCCTCATTCTCCACCTACCTACATACACAAAAAAGACTAGATTTTTCTGCACATATCTGCATACCATAACTAAGCTGCTCCAAACTGGGGGTATCCATCACAACCCTAGTCCAAATACCAATATATAGTCAAAACCAAACACACCCATTCAAAATGGCTCAAATCTTATCCCAAACCACAATTCAGTTCACAACCTTTTTGTCATAAACATAAGTTTTCAAAGCATATGTAACAAAACCCATGATCTCCAAACAACTCTCGCACACTATAACCTTCCCATACTTATAGCTACTGAAACCTGGCTAAAGCCAGAAATACTCCCCCATGGATAGAACATAATTAGTTTAAACAGACTAACAAAAAGAGGAGGTGGAGTACAAATATTTTTTAAAAATACCCTAAAAGTATTCCAACATCCTCAAACTACCCCAAAGTTTCAAAAAGCTGAAATTCTCTTTACTCACCTTAAGCTCAATGACAGTAAGTCAATCTGTCTAGCAGGACTATACATTCTGCCTGGAAACAATCTAGTCACAATTGAAGAAGCCCCTCTGTGACTGCATCACAAGATAAAAAAGCAACCATAATCTTAGGTGACATAAACATTGACTGGAAACAAATAAGTACCTCATCTGACTTAAACTTATTTGGATTCTTACAACTATAAAAGTCATTACCAGGACCCACAAAATATCTAGCTAAGAACCCACACTAGACTGAATTCTTTCAAATAAGCCCGACAATGTCAATACCACCGGAACTTTACCAGGCAGTATTAGTGATCATCTACCCACTTATGTTATCACACAGTGGCTAAATTTTAGAACCAAGTAACATAGAAACAAGTCAATAATCTGCAGAATTTTAGCCCTGAATGCTTTTGTGATGCCCCATCACTGGTCCAGTAATCAAGAAGCCTCAGTTCTCACCACTGGTAACAGTAGGGGTTGTACACACTTGGAGGATGACAAGTGCACACAGTAAAGTGTAATTTCCCTTAAAAGCACACAGAGACCACAGTCACTCTGGGGCTGTTTTTCCCTCTTCCTCCAGATCCCCAATAAGACTCCCCACTGGCATAGCTATAGAGTTGAGATCTCAGCTGAGTGGTGAAGCCAAAACTTCCAGCACCCTCTCTGCCCAACCAGTGCTTCATGTCCCTGCCCAAGTAGCTGACACACACACTCTTTGAGATTTGATTTATACACAAACACACACACCTGGGAAAGGCTGGCACAGGTTTACTAGCTATGCCCTCTTTTGCCCAGACTGTAAGGTAGTTTTCACTGCCTCCAGCCACTACTTATCAGCTACTTCAAGGCCCTTAGCAAACAGTGTCCAATCTTACTGTATAATGTTACTATTACTCCAAATGGTAGTTTGACCAAGAGCAATGCTATTAGGAATGTCAACAAATAGATATGCAAGTACTCTAAGAGCTTGAAATATGTCTCACAATGAAAAGTTTAAATATATTTACTAATAAATAATAAATAATAAAAGGACAAGAAAATACTCAGTAAACAATCACAGTTACTTCAGAGTTCAAAATCACAGGAAATATTTAAAACAACATTGCAGGAGAGACTCAAATAAATAAAGAAAATATCTAAGCTATGCTTCACTATATTCCTGTGTCAATCTAAGAGAAATTACTGTACCCTAGTTAACTTAAGCAAGGCAAGTGTTGTGAGTGGATGTTCTTGTCAGGTCAAAGGCGAAATACAAAGTGCCCAGTCTCTCTCTCAGAGAGTTCTTAAATTAATATCTCAAATACTGCTGCTGGGATACTTGCAGCATGACATCACTTCTTGTCATCTGACTATCCCAGGTGAAAACCATTGATTTTAGCATCTACCAGTGAAAACACATAGACCTTAAATCTTTTGGTAAATGGTGGAAGTCGTAAAATAATTTACATTCCTCCAAATTTAAAGACAATACAAAAAACTTCTAGTTCTAGGCATTATATCTCCTGTTGCACATTCCAACTATTTTTTTCTGAAGTTTTGCAAGTTAACTTTCCATCTGACAGTTCCCACTGTTAAAACATATACATTTACATAGTTGCAATAGTTTATATGCATTTCTTTTCTTTTCCAGTAGGGTACACCGTGGATACATCTTTAAACTGAGTACTCTACACCATATCTCTTCAGCACACGTCTGTACAAACCATCTTATATGACATACAGTTCTAATGCATCTGTAAAACAAGCATATGAATCATACTGATACTCACAAATGACACATAACCATTTACAAAATTCCAGACAGCTGTGCTGACAGTATCTCCCTCTATCACACTTCTATATAAATCATATTAATATTCACAAATGACATATAATTATTTACAAAATTCCAGACAGCTAGGCTGACAATATTTCTTGTTGTGACAGCTTTATAACAACTATAAAGCAATATAACTGGAACTGCCTGAAAACATTACACTAGATGAAGCAGTTATTCATTTTAATCACATATTCCTAACCTTGCTAAATAAGCAGGTGCAACTCGGAAACAAAAGAGTGAAATCCATTCCAGCACCCTGGCTAACAAAGACTACTAAGTGATTGGTATTAAATAGAGACTAGGTCTGGAAAACATATAAAAAATAAAACTCAATTAACACTACAGGATTACAGATATCCCAGAAAATTCACAAAAAAAAACAAAAACAAAAAACCCAAAAAACAAATACTTAATGACAAGAAAGAGTATTTTATAAACCTACAAAATACCCACAAAAATAACCTCAAATGTTCTGGCAGTCTGTAAAGTCACTGCTAAACCCCAAGCAGCCCTCTACCCCTCAGCCCACTACAGCATCTAAATACCCAGGTAATACAGTAACTCAATTCAACATCCACTTTGTAAATTCTATCTTATCACTAACCAAACAAAGTTCCCCATCACCCTTCACTATTCCATATCCCCCTACCAACAACAAAATGCCCTTTAAACTTGATAGTATACCCACCTCAGCAATAAAAGAATACTTACTACAAATGAAATCAACCAATCTGGAAGCTGAAAAATTACTAGTAGAGTACCTCAAAATATCAGCAGAAGCTATAGCATTTCCAGTGTCCATACTTATCAATGGATCCAAAAAAGAAAGCCGAGTCTGCAAAACCTGGAAATTATAATACATTGTGCCTCTACAAAAAGGTGGAAATTCTATCTACCTAACTAGCTACCATAAATAGTCATCCTCTCACCCTTATCCAAGATCTTAGAAAAATGTATCCACACGCAGTTGCTCAAATACCTCACCAACCATAACCTACTTTCTTTAACTCAACATGTCATTTTGCCTAATTACATTACCACTACTGCCCTTTTAAATTTTACACAGTTAATAAACTCTGAAATAATGGTAACCTAGCCTCAACAGTCTTTCTAGGGTACTTACGTGTTAAAGCAGCCAGGAGCGAAATGTTTCATAATTCGCCAAATAATGTCAATGTATGAAAAAGAGGTGATAACTAATTCCCATGTTTGCTTAGTATGCAACTTGTTAACTTAGTAAACACAGAAAATAATATGAATTTCATTTATGTGATGTGTGACTGTCACTGTACAAGTATCCCAAAACAGGAAATATGTTTACAAATCGACCTTTTTAAAATTTAAAAAACATGGCTGTCAAGTTTAAAAATGTAATGACTTTTAAATGTCGTTATACTTGTTATCAATGACGGTGATGTAAGTGTACCATTTCACTAATGCGGTAACATGTATTTAATATATAGTAGTGGTGAAATTGCTGAGACTGTGTATGAATACTGTGTTCATTTCATACATATGTGCACTGCAGGACATCTTAACTTAAGCAGGTTGGTGTACTTTGACGACGGAATTGCTATTTTACATAAAGCAAACATGGCCGCTTCTACTTGGTTGAGAACTTATTGCACTGTATCGTTGTTTTTTCTCGGTAACAAAATGCTTTTTGTTTTCATGTATTATGCAAATTACATTTCCAAAATAAGTACACATTTAACAAACTAGAATTGTACTCGATAGGATGTAATCTTTCAAACAGAAATGAATAATTTGCTGAGGTATGAAACATTTCATTCTTGGTTGCTTTAATACGTAAGTAGTATTTCTAGACCTATCCAAAGTGTTTGATACTGCCTCACATCAGAAACTCCTTGAAGAACTAGCTTCACTAGGTCTCAGTATCTCATCATTAACCTGGCTCCACAACTACTTATCCAATAAGAAATGAACTGTGAAGTGGCAACAAAACTATTCTGATTTCCTCACAGTTGCAATCGGTGTCCCTCAAGGATCACTTCTAGGCCCCCTACTTTTCAATATCTTTATTAATAATCTGCACTCCACCACTAAATCTGGTACAATATGCAGATGATTCCACTTTGATTGCTCAACCCAAACACTAGCTTCCATACAAGGAAACACCCAAAAGGCCTTTCTACCATAGAATCCTGGCTAGATAGCTCAGAATTGCTCTTAAATGCTAAAAACAGCTGATGCTTTTCACTTCTAAAAACTATTCAGACCAAAAAATAATCTTTTCATGTCCTATCAGCCAATAAAACAAAAATAGAATATGTCACACATGCAAAACTCTCTGGAATAATGCTCGAAGGTAATCTCAGATATGAGCAACACTTACTCCTAGCCATAAAAAAAAAAAAAAAAAAAAACTGGGAACTAGGATCTCTCTACAGAGCTAGGAAACCCCTCACTAAAACTCAAGAAAAAAAAAAAACTTTAACACAAACATGCTTGCTTTCATCCCAACTCTATCCCTCACCCATCTTTACAAATCTTAACTTAACCATCAAAAATAAACTAGAGACATACCATAACCAAACTGCAAAATTTGCTATAAATAATCTTCAAAAAATCTACCATTGCATGGTGCTTAAAACCTTAAATGGCTAGAACTTAAAAAAACCCACCTTAACTACCATCAACTTATTACAGCCTATAAACTAATAAACTCCCTATAAAAATGTCCAGCTCTAGTATCAAGCCCCATGATCCAACATTAAAGCTGTTCTATCCATCACAAAATCAAACAGAGCAGGAGACTGACTGTAGTCTAACCAGGTAGCAAAAATCTGTGACCAAATTCCCCTTGAAAATAAGACAGGTAGACACACTGCATGTCTTCAAAACATTACTTAAAAACACCTGCTAATAACTGGTTGTGTTTATGCACTACCCCAGGCTAACCACCCCCTCCATTACTCCACCTTCAAAGTTATACTCCCCTTACTTAACCTTTCTGTACCTTAATCTTACACGTGTAACTTTATATCTCTGTCATCAAGAAATCTCTATGTATATTCTCCCACAGCTGTCATTTACACAACTCCTATACAGACTGCCACTCCACACTCTGCATACTGTCTCACCTACAAAACTTCCATTTCACAGATAGCTTCCACTACCTCTATTTTCTTTAATGTAAGTCTATAGAAGCTCTTTACCTCAGTCTTCCTAATGTTTCATATAACTACTTCTCCTCTTATGTTCTACTTCCTGCTAAATAATTTGATGCCTTTGCTACCCTTCTCTGTACCTGTAACAGATACACACTGGATATATTATGTAATCTGCTTATCTGTGTAATTTATATGTTACCAGCTTTCTCATGAAAAAAAATGTATTTCCTTAAATTCATAGGTAACTGTATGTTATATAATGTATTCTAGATGTATTCATATAATTGTGTTTCACTGTAAACTCAATGTATTTTACAAAATGTCATTTTTTTGTCTTTAAATGTACTTGCCTACTATGTGGATCTTTTCTCCCAAGCCTCCACTGAAAATGTAATAAACCCCGGTTGGAACTTCCTGGTAAACAAAGAGAAATAAATAAATAAAATAAAGACTGAATATATATGTGACAGGAATAAATCTGTAATTATCCTATATATGATGGATGGCTCCCATCCTTTAAAACCATATCACTCTTATGAAACCACAATTTATGGGACATGACTTGTGATCTTAAATGGAAATACATTTTTTGAGATTTTGCAACTTACTGCATAACAATTTGTAAGTAAATATTTCTATAAAATTATTTTGATTCTGAAAAGAAAAAACACATTGCACAAGTGCATGTAAGTTCAAAACGTACAACTACATAATGAAGAAAACAGTATAACCTTCATCCTAACCCTTTAAAATACAGACAATACACTAAAACAAAAAAGCAAGAAATATGCATATTATATTAAGCAGATGGAACATCCAAGGCTGCACAATGTAGTCTTGTATTGAAGAATATCTTCAATGCAGCTATTCTTTCAATCTTTCATGTTTTACTAAAGGATTTGATCACATTGGTTTGAAAAATGCTAAATCTTCCACACATTTTTATTTGTGCTACATGAATTAGCATTTCCATGCTGCTAACTCATCTTTTAGGCCAGCTGAAACTAGTGTTTTCACTATTTATTGTTTTTGCCACTCACCTACAGTATACTGCCAAATGGCTCTCTATATATTAGAATACTCCAGTTACAATATGACCTAAAAAGAACTTACCATTTTTCTTGGATATATTGAAGTATGAACTTTAAGGTTTATTTCTTCAATCTGTTAGAAAAGATGCACTGAATGTATGACTAGTATTAATACTTAATATTTGAGGAATATCTAGTTATCATATCTGCCCTTAGATGCACACAACTTATGCAGGACAGCCACCTATTATGCCCCTCATCTCATAGCAAATGAAAAACAAACAGAAATTAATAAGACCTCATAACTGTAGGGCTAACACTTTGGAGAAGCCAGGTCTCTTATAACAAGTGGGTAGTTAAATGCATTGTTGCTGAAGAGATTAGTTAATGCTTCCTGAAAACTAAAATATCAAAAGAATTACACAGTCATAAATAAATTAATCCCACAAAAATGGACATATTAGTTGCTCTGCATATATTACTCTACACCTCCATGCATTTCCCAAAATTCGGTTTATCAGTGGTATTCACCATCTGTCATCATTGTTAACTAGCCTTGAATACTTGAATACTCTGAGAAATAATTCTGAATTATTAATAGACTTCATATTTTAGTTTAAGAAAGAGATAATCTCTTTTCAGTCACCATAGAAACTCTTTTTAATGAGTGCTAAATGTGTGTGATAGATGAGTGATACATCCACAACGGTGGGCAGTACAGAAGCATCAAACTCCTATCACATTGCATGAAAGTTCTGGAGAGAGCGATTGATAAATGGATACACAGAGTAGTAGAATGTAAGATGGGAGATGAGCAGTTTGGATTCAGATCAGGATGCAGCACAACTGACCCGATGTTTGCATTGAGACAGATAGTTGAGACGAAGCTAGAGATGAGGAGAGAGTCCAACTGGGCATTCCCAGACTTGGAGAAAGCATATGACAAGGTCCCAAGAAAAGCTGATCTGGGCAGTACTGCGGTGGTTTGAAGTCCCAGAAGCACTGGTAGAATTAGTGCAGGCTATGTACAAGGACCCAGTGACCCACATATGGACAGTGTTCGGCATCACAGAGGGGTTCCCAGTGGGTGTGAGTGTAAATCAGGGTTCAGCTCTGAGCTCCCTGCTGTTCATACTGGTGATGGACTACATTAGCAAACAGGTTGGAGGGGACAGGTCAACAAAGCTGCTGTATGCAGACAATGTGGCAGTACAAGCAGACTCTGAGCTAGAACTTTAGCAAAGGATAGGAGAATGGAATGCAAATTTGAAGGCACATGGGATGAAACTAAGCACAGATAAGACAGTCGTAATGGCAGCAAATTGTGGAAATCAGAAGAAGTTGAGAACAGAGATAGAAGGGAAGATAGTGAAACAGGCAAACAACTTCAAGTATCTGGGAGGAGTAATTAAGGAGAAGGGTTGTCTGAATGAAGAGGTCAAAGCTAGAATCAGAGGGGCTGCAGCCAACTGGCACAGAATATCAGGTGTAGTCCATGAGAGAAGAATGCCAAAGAAGCTGAAAAGTAAGGTGTATAAGACAGTGGTGCGACCAGTACTACTTTATGGTACAGAAATCTGGGCAGTAAAGCCAGAACAGTTGAAGAAGCTAGAGATGATGGAATGGAAGTGCTTGAGAAAGGTGATAGGATGCACACTGTGGGACAGGTGAAGAAGTGAGGACATAAGAACAGAAGCTAAAGTAGCTCCAATTGCAGAAAAAAATCAAAGAGAACAGATTATGGTGGTTTGGGCATGTGCAGAAAAGCAGAAGGCAATCTGATGAGGAAGATTTGGGACAGACAGGAAGAAGGTAAGAGGAAGCGAGGACATCCAGCAAAGAGGTGGATGGATTGTGTGAAAAAAGATCTGTGACAGTCAGGCATGAGTGTTGAAGAAGGTAGGAGTGTGGCACTGAATCGAGAGAGTTGGTGACAGTTAACAT